>NW_028277283.1:1200000-1500000 GCF_059751315.1 Micrasema longulum
AACTCTCTGAATAATAGACGATAGATTGCTGATCTAAATGGGATTACTGACTGCCCCAATTAACTAAGTTTAATTAATTTCCATGTACTTTTTAAACGTACCCGTCACACCAAATTATTTTACTGCACCGATGTAAATACGAATGCAGCAAAAAATTCGTGCATTTATAGAATATGCAACTTATATAATAATATTACTGGAGCCAATGCGAGTGATATCTTCAACTTGAATAATAATAAATTCAAAAGGGAAATCAGCGACAGCATACAGGCATTGTCACCGTGGGTGAGTAGTGATGAGTAAATATAATATTATTTTTTCATTTTATTTTAAATTTACAATGATAAATATGTAGACATTTTATTTATGGTTTTCCAAATTCTATTCTTGTGTAATATAGATTTATTTATGACACATTACGTATATTAATAATTATAAGTTTGAGATCATTTTTAGTTTAGTGTTAAGTACCTATTATGATAAAACCGTATTTTTGTATATGCTGTAGATTTCAATAAATAAATAAATAAAAATAAAAAATTACATTAAAAATATAGTCGAGTGAATAACTTAAGTTTACAGAAATCAGTTCTACTAAAAATGATGATATTTTTTATAATTAGAATAAAACGGCATAATTACAATATAATAATATATACTCGTAAGTGGGTGTGTGTAGTTTCTCTATCAAAATTAAGAAAATATTTATTTTATTTAATTTATGCTTTTTTTATTATATAATATTTGTTCGGTTATCACTGTTTATTTAATAAAATCAAGCATTATTTAAACATTTGTTACATTGTTTAGATCGGATTCCGGCGTTAAAGAAAAAAACATCTTAAAATCGACCAAAAAATATAAATATTAAAATTATATTTCATGATTATGATGAATGCATCCAAATGGATTTAAGATAATCAGAATAAAAAAGGCAAATAAGTAAATATGAGTAATTATTGAAACATCAATGAGGCAATTTATAACGGGAAAACCTCGATAAAAACATAACCATATTTTGTGATCTTGAAATTTACCTGTATTTGTGATTTATTTAAATGGGTTCTTACACGCATAACATCGTGTCTCAGTACTTGAAAATTTATAAATATGAATGATGCGATCAGTGTAGTAAATCAACTTGGCGAATAAAATGACCGATGTCCAGAATATTAAACCCAATAATATATTTTCATGATTCACATACTCAACCGCAACGATAAAAACTCGGGTGCCATTTTGTAAACGCTCGTACGTAGATAATCGAACTAACTGACAAAATAATAGAAGCACGTTGTCTGTTTTGTTGTAATAATAATAACATAAAAGCTTGGTAATTTGTCCGCTTTTTACACACTTTGTTATTCAACTGAAGGCCAATCGAAAATATCCAATTCAATGCTTGCAATCTGCAACTACCTATTTACAAATGAATGGCGAGATTGATCAAAAGATTATAGACAAGTTTTTGTTTCCATATATTGAGATTGTTTGTTTTAATTATTCTTACTTTTGGAGATTTGAAACATTTTCGAGCAGGGAATATGAAAGTCTAGTTTAAGTGGCCACTTTACACACTGTATTACATTTACTATTCTGCACATGTTGAAACATCCACATATCCTGAACTCTTCCATCTGTTGACTTTTGTGAAGTAAAGGAGCTGAAACCTATGTCATGTGGGCAAGATTCATTCGGCTGAACCAATACACTTACTAAGCAACGCCTGAAAACAATTTTCCAAAAGTTGTACTTCTTCTTATACTCTGTTGCAAAAAAAATAGATCTAAAATGCTCCGTAGGGAGGAAATCCAGCCTGTCTGCAAACATTTGGAGATGCTCAAAACATTATTCAAGTATAATTATTATGTTGCGATATTTTCAGTTTGACCACGTGTTTTGGCATTGCCTGATATGTGAGATAGTTCAATCAGATGAATCTCTTCACAACAATAAAGGTTTCAGCACTTTAACTTCCCTATAATCAACAGATGAAAGAATTGAAGAAATATGGTAGTTCAAACAAGACAAAATATTGAATGTTACACAGTGTATAAAGTGGCCTCTGAAACTAGCCAATGACGAATCATAAGCCCTGTAAAGGCTTAGACTTCCATATTTCCTTCTCTGAAATGTTCCATCTCTGTAGTAATTTGTCATAATTATAATGTTACAAATACACTGTTTACGCTACATATTGCATTTAAAACTCCACTCTAGCTTATTCGAACGAAAGCATGTTTGAATACTTCATTTGATTGTAAAACAATATACAAACACAAATATTAATTGATATTTAAAGTCATATTATATACGAATATAAATATTTATTGGGTGTATTTCACTAGCAACCATAAATATTATAAAATCAACTGAATTTACGTCAAACGTACAAAAAACGACGATCACTGTAATAGTGTTATGTTGCAAGTCTCCGAAAATAATGCTATTTTTACAATATTGGAGTTTGTCCAAATGTTTGTAGACAAAAGATTGGATTTCACCCTCTCGGGAGTCAATAAGATTAACAAATTACAACAGGGATGGAGAATCCCTTAAAGAAAGGAATATGGAAGTCTAGGCATTTACAGAGCTTATGATCTGTCATTGGCTGGTTTAAGTAGCCACTTTACACACTGTGTAACATTCACCATTTTGCCTATGTTTAAACATCCATATTCCTTCAATACCTCCATTTGTTGATTTTAGTGAAGTTAAAGAGCTGAGACCTTTATTGTCGTGAAGAGATTCGTCTGACTGAATTATTTCACATACTAGGCAACGCCTGAAAACAATTACAATTTTTAAATTTGTCCAAATGTTTGTTGACAAAAGACTGGATTTCACCCCTTCGGGAGAGAGAATTAAGATTAACAAATTACAACAGGGATGGAGAATACCGTAAAGAAGGGAATATGAAAGTCTATGCACTTAAGCTAGGGTTTCCTAGGACAGCGGTGCCCGTATCTTAACGGCCGTAGTGAACGGTGATGCGGTAGGCAGCCGTCGTAGCGGTGGCTAGAGAGTGGTTTTATTTTTTAACGGTGTTATCAACACCGTTTTTATAGGAAACCATTCTCTAGTCACCGTTACGACGGCTGTCCACCGCATCACTGTTTACTACGGCCGTTAAAATACGGGCACCGCTGTCCTAGGAAACCCGAGCTTTACATGGCTTATGATCTGTCATTGGCTGGTTTAAGTAGCCACTTTACACAATGTGTAACATACTTCCATATTTCCTTTTTTAAGGTATTCTCCATCCCGGTTGTAATTTGTTAATGCTATTTTTAATTTATTTATTTATTTTATTTTGAATCTTGAAAAAGAGCAAATATAAAAATGTAAGTATGTGTGCTTTGACAATAACAATGTACATATATTTGATTTATAAGTTATTCAACAAATATTTTTTAACCTTCGGTTTAAATTTTGATTTTTTTTTTCATTCATAAATGTTTTTTTCCCACGCGTGGAACTCGTAAAAAACATTCGTCGCCATAGGTATTTGGTGTTACGATGGGATGCCCTGCACCGCCGGGTTCCGACAGGAGTAGGATAATGATAATGATGATGAAATCTTATTTTGAATCATTGTTGTTCGTAAAATGGCCGCGTTTTCAGAGTTTTCCTCGAGTTGGTTCAGTGAGTAACATTCCAGTTTATGTTTCGCAATATCTGCAATACCTCCAATAGACAAAGTACCTATATTTAGGTCACCAACGTCTGCATTTTATTATTTCGAATAGGATTTATTCTTCGGACACGAACGTTAATTGGAAATGTTTATTTATGCAAAGGCACAAACACCTTTTCCACAATATTATGTTTATATACGTTATTACAAAGGACTACCATTGACCATTCGCTGGCCAATCGGATTCCAGGAAAGCGAACGCAGCCTCGAAAATGCTTTTTGAACGAAAGGAGAATGAACACCTATACAAACCTACATTGAAGCAATGCACTATTCACACATAGATTAATAATATCATAGCATGGTTGATAGCCAGTCAGGACAAATATAACATGTTTATGGTCTCTCTGGCGAATGTGTAGTAAAACTCGTGCGATCGGTGCACAAATGTCGATGCATTATATAAACATTATCGACAAAATCGTGAGAAAAGTTCTGCGTTGATTGGACATGTAGAGCGAATGGACTGCGAATGAACGGCTGAAAAGATTTACGATGCTAATATCGATAGATGCTGAAATCAAACAAGACCGAGAAAGATATGGCACGACCAAATCCAATAAATATCTGAAAATAAAAGTCAAAAGTTGGAAAGATGTATGAATGTATAGAAAATGAGATCTGTTAGTAATGACAAAGTGATGTGGCGTTCTATCCTCTCTGCCTACCCTTACGGCGAAACGGCGAGGCGTGGTGGTTTGTTTGCTTGTTTTTTACATAGAATAAAAAATAAATATTTGCGTTCTTATAAATATTTAATTTTTGAGAACCATTTTCGACGAGTTGTAAATAACTAACTATTAGAAAATGGAATCGAGTTGGGGTCGAGTGGGATTCGAACCACGGACCTTCGGTCCGTGAGTCCGAGACACTAGCTACAGGACCACAACCCGATAATTCTAGTTTTACAAATTTGTGATCACACATCAGTAGAAGTATCGAGTGAACCCAGGGGATCTAACGATGCTTAAATTAACCATACAATACTTACTGATATTGGTTACTTTAGTTAAATTACTAGTAAAATAAGTTTATTTTTTGTATCTTATACTATTTCATATATATATAAATATATATACGTGTGTCATGTGTATTGAATGTTATGTATGTATGTATGTGTTTATAAGTGTATGTATGTATACATATGTATGCGTATGTATATGTATATATGGATGTATATATAACATGTATGTATATGTATATATGTATGTATTTATATGCATATTTGTACATAAAATAGTGCTGTTACGTTAAACTGACTAAATCAGTATACCCACTGCCTGTTATGCCTAGTGGGATTTTTTCAAATAATTTTATCCTATTTTTATAATGTACCTTCTGTCAATCTTTGAATTTGCAATAAAAGAGAAAACAAAACGAAAAAATACAATACGGTATAATTTGTGGGAAAATCGAAAAATGGTATGTTGAATATTAATTCCTATAGTCTCGAACATACATATATATATATTTTTAATATGGTGCAAAATTATCACATTATTTCCTTTTATCAAATCAAAGATAACCTTATTTTCCACGTTCGCTCATATGACCACCATACGCCTCCAGGAGACCCTATCGCCAGCCAAAAATCTCGTCTTCCCCTCGTCAATCTCGCGTGGCAACCGAGGAACTGAGGCATCCGCGGTATGCGTCCATGCCATATCCTAGTGGTTGTTTCGTATTTTTTAAGAATTTCAATGTTGGTAAAAAATTATTTGATTAAATTGCTGCTACGTAAAGATGTATACCGCCAGAGACAAAATATTTCAATATCATTGATGTATAAATCTGTTAATAAACTCTCTCTTAGGGCTCTACTTTGGTAGTAATTTGTCAGCATGCGTCGCACTTCATGTATAAACACAAGTTGGTACATGATTACAACACCAGGTTTACTAGTATGGAAGGGCTAGCTGTTCCTAGATATTGCAATAAATATGGCAAAAGGACACTGCAATACAGTATACCTAAAATATTTAACATGTTACCAAACAATATTAAAAATACTGAGTTAAATTCAAGAGTGAGACGTTTGCTCAAATTATGGTTAAAAGAAAAAAGTTTTTTGTATTAGTAATAGTTTTTAATTTTTGATAATGTAATATTTTTTTCAAGTAAAATTATTATAAATGTAGGTAAAGTGTGAATAATCGATGCAATTTTTAAGAACCTGCTGACAAGTTGTATGTATGCAACTCAGCAGGATTTTAATTTAAGATTTTATTTTGTAAATATTTTTTAATTTAAAAAATCGAACCACCGACCGATTTTATTCTCAATCGTAGAGCGAAAACTATTTGTTGTAATCATCAAAAATTATAAAACTAATTTTAACGATTAAATCAAATCAAAATGATTACCGTTGCCTTAACTGATATTTCGAGTATGTCGAAATGTTTGTAGGCAACTTTGGATTTCACTCCTTCGGGACTTACTGAGATTGAAATTTATTGCAAAAGAAATGGAAAACAATGTTTATACTTCTTTTTATACCAAATCAACAAAATTATTGTCTTTTTTACTTCACAAAAGTTAACAGATCGAAGAGTTAAGGAATTGTGGCTGTTATACATAGGCAAAATGATAAATGTTACGCAGTTTAAAAACCAGTCAGACTTCCATATTCCCTTCCGAAAAAATTTCGCTACCCGCTGAAAGAGATGCCCTTTCGCGTCGTTGGCGTTGGTTGCATAGAACAAAAGCTTTTCAAATTTTTAGTTTGGTTTTCGGTTTAGCAACAAACGTGTGCGGTTTCGGTTTGCACTTGCAATTCTCGACCTGAGTACCTACGACCCATTGTTTTGCTGTAAAATGAATAATTATATAAAAAATAGCACTCTTCGAAGAATACAGATTACCTATTTTAGTTTTAGTGACATCGACATACTCGTATTACACTGTAAATACTATATTTTTATCAGATCTGTTAAAAACATTTTAATTTATCTCCTGCGTAACTTCTAACTTTGAATTTAAATTTTATCTTTTTGTTTTAACTCTTTTAATTTTTATTTTTGATTTTAATTTTCAATTTTAATTTTAACTTTTAATTTTAACTCTTCATTTTTACTTATTCATATGTACATCTACTACCTGCATCTAATCAATTATTGTTGGTTGTGAATTTTCACTAAGATATATAAATGTTCATGGAAGCAGAGAGAGGGGGGAGGAAAGTATAGTTGGAGCTGTACAATGTCTTCTCCCTTTTATGTACTTTTTATTTAAAACTTAGATTTTTATATATATATATACTTAGAATCTAATGATTGTTTCCCCTCTCCTCCTGCATTCATAATAATTTAGTGTGAAATCTGTAATTGGTCTTACTTTTTTAAATTGTTCTTTTGTACCTTGTATTTATATAAAGACTATGATTTCCTTAATAAATAAAATGTAGCTAACTACTTTATTGATAATCATAGAATGGTTTTGAACTCTGCAAGTGCAAGTGGACGGCGTATTATTGCTCAAAGGTTATCCTCGATTCCATAATAAAATTTGACGTGGTAAACTTTTTCGTACCTCTGTATGGCCTGTTGACTAAATATTTATTTTCGTATCTATATAAATACATCCCTACTCTATTTTTTATGTTTATTGATTGCCTAGGAGTTTGAATTAAATAATGCCAAACCTTTTTTAAATACCTACCAATAAATTATTGCCTCAGGTATTACAGAATATATAACAGAGTAACCTGCCATTAGCGTACGAAAAACCCACGTATAAAAAAATAATTTTATTATTACGATACTAGTGTTTAACATCTTTCGATTATCTGCAACTATCGTGCAACATTCAGGGCCGCAGTTAGATCTGTATTTTTTTATATATTTTTTTTATTAAAATTTTTCATTGATAAACCCTTGCGGATTACATACATTTAACAAAATACTTTTACTTTTAAAATTCACATCCAACTGTTAATAATAATATTTTTACCATCTTTTGTAAAGGTTGTCTGAGTCTTTTGTTTGGTTTTGTCTGGTAGTTTATTGTATAATTTCAGTCCATGGCTTATTAGTCTCGATTTTCCTTTTCTCGTTTTAAAAGGTTTTATGTAATATTTTTCTGATATTCTCGTATTGTGTTCATGTTTACTACAGTTTTTTTCAAGTTTTAATTCTTCGTCTACAATTACATCAGTGGTTAATATATGAATAAATTTTAAGGATTCTTGTCCAAAGAGTTCAGTTACATTTCATTGTTTTGTTTGTTTAAAAAGTTATTTAGTTGCTGTTAGATAGGGTAGGTCATAAACTAACTTTAATATTTTATTTTGCTGTCTTTGTAGTCTGTTTATGTCATTTTGATTTCCTGTTCCCCACAGTAGTTGCATATAACATATTTTAGTTTTTACATGGGCTTCATACATTTTTTTTTTCCTTTTTTGGAACAAAGTTTTTGATTTTTAAAAAAAGACTCGATAATGTCGCCACTTTGCTGATTAAATTGTTGATATGAATTGTCCATGTCAATTTTCTGTCTATTGTTAGTCCTAAGTATTTAACATGTTCAATTTCAGTTAGTCGTTCATTATTTATGTAAGCATCTACTTTATGAAATTTTTTTCTACATTTAAAATGGATGATATTGCTTTTTTTTTTCATTAAGTGTAAGTAAGTTTGTGTTTGTCCATTTAGTCAACATAGTAAGGTCTTCGTTTATGCCATTGTTTGTTAATACGTCTGTTTGATTTTTATAGAATAGTTCAATGTCGTTTAGGCACCCAAAATGTATATACATATTTTTTCTTACTATTTGGTGTCCGGGCGGGTGAACAATACAGTTATGTGAGTAAAATAGAACCAGAATCCTAGACGCGTGCTTGCGACTCAATGACTACTCTCGGATAAAAATCCTAAAAAATTCAATCTAGTGGAGATAAGTCCGCCTCTTAGTGGAGTGGTTGGCGCGTTCGCTTACCATGCTCGAAGTAATGGGCTCGTTCCTGGCAGGGCGGATCCGAAATATTGGTTTTGAAGACGGTTGTACAATACAATATTACCTAACCTTCCACGTATTGTAACAAAGATGATCAAGGTACGCTGCTATTAGAGGACCAATGTAGTGCCCTGTGAACCACTGGGCACGAATAAGGAAGTTGCTTTGGTGTCATTTTTATAATGGATTTTCTGTGTTTTAGTTTTTACCCTTTCAGACCTGAATTAATTCTTGTAGGCATAAACTTTATTATGTATGCACTACAGTTTTTAAACCTTATTTTTCAAAAAAATATTGTTATAATTACTATGACCAAATATTATTTTTTAATGACTCGTGGGTCTCAAACTGATAAAAATTGATTAAGTTCATAAAACTAGCGTTATTATCTTACAGTAATTGTTTATTCAGTAAATTTTTTAATTTTAGTGAAATATATTCAAAACACAGCGTAAACTTAATTTATGTGAATGACATGAAATCACTCCGCAACAAACAAACCAGCCAAAAGCCAGATGTTAAAAAAATTACTATTCTGTGTAATACCGAATACTTACAAGCAGAAAAAAGTAGAGACGTACTTAAGGATACCAGGGCCTCGATTTTGACGGTATGATAAAGACGTCACACCTTCACCTTGACGGAATTGTTGAAGATAAATTCGCTCTAACGATTACAGAGATATACTACTGACTCCCCACCTTCAAGTTTTGGATAGGTACATCGATATGAAACAAGGGGAAGTGTACGTCACGGTACACATATCTACGCTCTAAATGACACAGCTTCAATATTACTTCAAAGTTGAAGATAAAATTCTCCCTACCGACTACAAAGACATACTATCGATACCCCCACCATCAAGTGTTAATGTAAGTACATCGGTTTATACCGACAGTTCTAGAACCCCTCGATACCTTTATCTACGCATTAAAATTAACTTTTTTTTTCAAAAGATCTATTTTAATTTTTAATCGTTTTGAGGTTGACACTTCATTTTTAAACGCCTATTGAAAATATGAGAGAGAAATAAGTAAATTTTGAAGTCGAATTGTATTCCGACATAACTGTCAGATAATGAGAAACGAGCGGTTAGATGCAAAAATAATCTCGTTAGTTTCTGTCTTATAGTTAGAAAGTTACCACTGTAAAAAATAAATTTAGTAATCATATTTTTTCCACCTGTTTTACTATATTTCTGAGATAACGTATCGAGAGCCGGCTTTGTAATCGCTACTTACTACCTCAGTAGATAAATGCAGACGATCGTTAAGCATATCGTTTTGGCAATGATTAAAAGTCATATAAAAATCATGTTCAAGCGAGCATTTTTTGCTTGAATTGGATTTATTGGAGTTAATAATCGATTTGAAGTGGGCACTTTCTATCAAAGAAGCCTATTTAAAATATAAATGAGAACTATTTTAAATGTTAATGACGTAAGGAACACGGACTAATTTTTAGCGGCCATTCATTGGCTTATTTCGATCATATGATGTCTATATAGCAAGTAGGTAGAACATACCGAGGTAAGATACAGATAGTACAGAAGTTAAGTATACCATCTCGATATATACAGATGAAAATAGCGTTCATAATCGAGGCACAGTTATTAAAAAATAAACTTTCCACCTTTTAATTTCGGTAGGTACCTACGTGAGTACACAAATCTTCATTTTCGTGTTGAATGAACACCCGGGTTAAGGGAGTTAACTAATCTTTTGAACTATAGTTTTGTCGTCTTAAACTTTTTTTACTGTCTCAAATGTATTTGGAATTGTAGATTATACTAAGGGTTTGTAAAGCACCTACCATATTATATTTTTTTAAAATTATTTTTGTTAAATAATAATAATAATGGTTTATTAACAAAAATTACAATTTCTTTATCTACTACATACATACTTAAGTAATAGATTTCTCTGGATTATTTCTAGTCAGCCTAACTAGGTACAACCTGTTTTAAGGCAGATTTTTTATGCAAAAATAAACAATCACATGACTACCTACTAGTTAATTTATAATAAAGTTATACAATATGTATATACCATTTATTATTTTAGAATGTTTTTTAGTAAGTTTTCCGATTTTTCTCTACCTACATCCAGTAACCATTTTATGACAAATTTGTTTAATAGAATTCGGGTCATGGTTTTGTAATGTTCATAAATAAATAAATAAATCAATAAAAACAAAAAACATATTTTCAAACTGTCGAGTGAATAAAAACAGTTTTCCTTTTAATGTTTTATTTGCAGACAGTCATGTTCTTAACTAAGACACCATTATTATTTTTTCTGAATTTAGGAACTCTTCTATAAACCTGCAGATCCATAGATATACAGCTAAGATATACACTATTAATATATTACTAGAAGATTTTATAAAGATAGCAATAAAAAATATAAAAACATTTTGGTTTGAGTAATGGTTTTATTTTATAATAAAATATACATTTTTTACAAAAATACATTTTTACATAAACAATAAGCAAAATTTAATTTGTTAACATTTAAATACCTATGTGTTTTAGAAAACGTGTAAATTAATAAGAAAACTTAAGGTCTTAGGTTAATAAGCTTAAGAAATGTTGAGATTTCCTTTAAATGAATTAAAGGTTTTTATATCTAGGGTTATCATTGTGATTTTTTTCCCAATAATTGTGCCAAAGTAAGTAACTTTGATAATGATTCCTTCACCAATTTTTGATTAACTTTATACCATCGGCGGGACAGTGAAATAATCCGCTTTACTAAGATAGTAAAGCGGCTATTGGGCGCTGTAACATGTTAGTCGTTAGTCGATAGTCGATATATATTTACAATGTAATATTGTATATAAAAGTTAGGTCGGGATACGCTCGGAAAGGAGCTCACGTTTCCGAATGAAACCCAAGCTCTCGACTTATACATTATTATTTTATTTTGGTGTAATTACGCAAGAACAATAACTTTGTCGTTGCTAATAACTATTATCGATAAATACTTAACTAGTTTGTATGTCCGATCTCACATGAGAACGAGACATTTAAATTTACACATTATATTTAAAGCATTAATCTCATGTACAGAAAAATCCTTAATAAATAATATCGCTTAATTTTCATTATTCGTTCATAGAACTTACTATAAATATATCATAGATATATGGGACCGAAAATCACCAACTTTCGGCGGAGCTCTATGTCCGCTCACCGAATGCCCAGTGGCGGCTCTGCGCCTGCGCGTGATGCGATGGCGTGGGTCGCTGGGTTTTCCCGCCCGACACGAAGGCTCGCGGGGACTGTTTTTATTCGGGACATGTCAAGTGAACGAAAATGGCTCACACCTATTCGTCAGCAAAAAAAAACACCTTACGCTACTCCTTAACAATAGACTTAAAATACTATTGTCTTAAATAACCTACGAGCAAAATTCAGAAAATTACCTTTCGTGAATTATGCCGTGGTTTTTCTATACCCTAGCGTTTTATCTACACTCTACTTTATCGTTACGCGAAAACAAATCTCGCGATAAAATTAAAATAAATTATCGCGTATTAATCCGCTTAAGTGGCCGCGTTTACAGCCGACATCTGACGATTAAAAGCTTTTAAGATCGTGACCGAATACATCACGATGCTCAAATACGTACAGAGTGCGTGATAGATGTCGTGATTCTATAGACGGACTAAAACTCACTGTACGTTGCAATCTGCAACTGCACAAGAGTTTTAAATTAATTTAAATAGATTACGAGATACCGAAGAGAATAACATTGTAATCCTTCGGATAAGATTAGGTACTAAAAATAAATAACGTTACTTGCGGAGCATGCCTCCATTTTGACGAAGCCGTAAAGCGCTCGCGCTATCGAGCGAGAGTTCTCGAGTGAACAATAATCATTTCAAGGTTTCGCAAGCGACATTCCCGTTCTTGTCGATGAAATTCGACAGCCTCGGGCGATGAGCGCGCAGTCACTCGGAAATAACTATCAAGCCCGCGACAAAGTCCGCTCGATCTCGCGACTGGCGAATTCTTTCCGAGTCGCGATGGGCGCGACCGCGGCTTCGGCTTCGGCAAAATGGCTGCCGCGGAGCTCACGAGGGCTTATTATAGGCAGTAAGGGTGACAGAACTGGTACACCAGTCGCTGGCTTCTCTCCGTCTTCTTCATGATGCCCTTCTTGTAGTACTGGCGGATGGAACGCGACAGCTTATCGTAATTCATCGCCGGCCTGTTCTTGCGCTTACCCCACAACCGTGCGACACGGACGGAGTCTTCTATCTTGAACACTCCTTTTCCTGTGGACAAAATCAATTTTAAATTTAAGCAGAAGTTTGAAATAAACAATCGCTGTTCATTGTTCAGAGTAGATTCGCGTTATAATCATATTATGTTCGTTTATTCAAATGAACGCCATGTTGGAAAGGTACGTCGTATCTGAATAACAATATCGTGAAAACAAGTACATAGTCGTATCTGCGAATTCCAGTTGTGTCAAACGTCGGTCGTTTTGAATATTTTAATCAGTCGATTAGAGCTAGTTCAGAAGGTCACATACCGCATACTTTTACTTGATTTATAAATAAAAAAATGGCTTGTGGTGCCTAATTAAGAAGTCGCCATTTTGTTTGATCCATTGATACTCACGAATCGTTATTAATTTGTCTACATAACCTTCACAAGAGCATGTTATATCTGAAATTCGTTTGTTTCAAAATGTACGAGTATGCAGTATGTAGAATAAAATTGTGTATTTATACAAGGCAGGTAAAGTCTTATTAGTCACATTGAATAGACGTAAAGTCATGTAAATTTCTTTGTATTTGCATAAAGTTAAGAATTTTCCCATGTTGAAACTTTACATGCCTATATACATATTTGTTTAAACAAATTTAATTTTTAAAAAATAAATTTATTTTAGTCAAAATACTTCTATGACTTTTAGAAGTGTGCATAAACATATCGCAAATAGGTATAGGCGGTTTATTTTGCGTGATATTTAGGTATTTGTTCCAAAGAGATGCCGTTTACAAGTACATATAACGATATTACAGTTAAGCAATAAATCTTTTATGCGACTTTGCAAATAAGGCCGTACAATAGATGTCCGTCACTTAGAGATATGAAAATTTATCCATTATACAAAATGCTAGGTAGTAAATTCTCGATGACGTATGCAGCTAAAAGAGCTTTCGGCTCAGATAGTTAATCATACGCGAGCTGCAATTTTGTTACGGAATATAAATTATACGTCACACCCAACGAATAAATATACTTATCTCAAACGTAGGTAGATAAGAAAAAATTCAGAACAAAAATCGTAAGCAATCATTTGAAAATTGCACTGGATAAATGGTTTAATATTTTTGGGAACTTTTCTTTTATTAAAAAAAAAAACTGGATCAAGTAAAGCGTTTTATTGATGCACTTTTACTTAAAACACAACTTACATCGTACTATATTATATTCTATGGAAAAAATCTTTAATTGGGGATGTGGAAACGTAGGATTTCAGTTTAAAATGCTTTATATTTCTTACAATAATAGATAGGTACTAAATTTAAAGGTTATTTTCTACTAATTTTTATTTTAAGCATATCTCATTTATTGATTATCCGTAGACTTCTCTAAAAACAATTGAAGACAAGGCGTTATGGCGCAAATTTTAAAAAATGTATTTTTTTTAAATAAAGGAAGCTTTTATGATCAGCCCTTTCACATAAAGCCAACAAAATGTATCAAACAACTTATTTTGGGAGCAAATTAAAGTGTTAATTGATACATAATTGTACTGGTGTTTGAAACTTTAACCCGAGATATCTCTGCTTTTTGTTTTTGTCTTTGTCACCTTTACCCACTCGTGTCTTCAATTCAACTTGGCGAGACAAAGTTGCCATTTTGAATAAACGCAAGTTCTTGATGCCGATAGTTTTTCCTAAAAATCCTAGTATTCTCCGCTTATTTTTCATCTTGTAGCAAAATTATTCATTTGTAAAATGGATTAACAAATCCAAAAAATTATATACTGAAGGCTGATCGATATATTAATTTTTAAAATTTCAAGCACTAAATAAAAAATCTTATAGACGACGGACGGATGAATACCTTAATATTAATTGTATATAGGAGTTGATAATAACTTCAACTAACAGTCGCGATACAAATTATGAATTTGCCATCACGATTTGTAACTTATCTTTGCTTGTTTTATTTAATAAATAGTTTAAATAGTCATGACTGCATTATTTACTACGACGCGTCGGGTCGATACATTGTAAAAAGATAAATTAATATTATACGGTATCGAGTTATTTTCCATAATCATTTTTATTTGTGTAGCCATCGAAGAATCTAAAGTAAGAACTTTGCTTCTTACATAACTAATGAAGAAATACTTATTTTTAGTTTCTAGTTCCACAAAATAATATCAAACTACAAAATGTATGGTTTGTCGTTCATAATATCTCCTGTGATTTGATCAAAGTACTCTCCATGGAGTTATCTTTTACAGTACATACCCTCTGTTTTCCAATTAGATTTTTTTTCTTTTTGTGGCGCAGAATGCGGCTTATTCAATGAGAAAATTCAGCCCTACGGAAAATTATATACACAAAATATTTTTAAATAAAGCATTAAATTGTACTTAAAAATGTACGAAAAAAGTCATAAAAAATATTTTAATAAAAACGAACTATTTTAAACGATGCTGATGTTACTGGTTCATATGAATCAAACAATGATTAGAAGGTTCTGCAAGATTTCCGGTTTACGGTAATCCAATGAACCAATCGTCAGAACTTACTGAGAAAAAGCGGGAGAGACGTCACACGCTGAGTAATTTCATAAATACAAAACATAAAAAAAACGTAGAGCTGATAACACGATACATGTGTATTTTTTAAAAGTTGGATTAGTTTAATAGTCTATCAACAAATATATATTTAAAAAAAAAAAACCTCCTAACTTCCTCATTGGCATGTCTACGTCATTTGCTATGTCGATCTTCCCTAATTCTTGTTTGGTCTTTTATTTTTTTTCCCCTTATAAACTACTCACCTCAACCCACTTCATAATTGTGCATTCCTTGCCTCATTATCAATTCATAGTCGACAAATCAACTAAATATTTCTATTGTAATTTTACGTATTTTCCTTTTGTTCTATGTATACAAATCCTATCTGGTGACTTATAATAATTACAAACTGTACCTACAAGTCTGTTTTTGGTTGTTTGGAAAAAAATCCTTCAAAGCAATAAGCCCACCCATATACATAGAACATGGTACATAAGTACAACATACATATTGTACAATATGTTTAATTAATTATTAGCTTGTATTATGTATATGTAATTTTAATACACTTTTGATACTTTTTTAACCTGAACATGTATTTTGTTAATTTCAAAAAACTCTTTCATTCTTGTAATTCTTAACATACTCTCATACTCGTTCAGCTTGTATATATACATATACATACATGTAATTTTCAAACTTTTTGTATTTTTTAATTTTACTTTTATATATTGTATTATGTACATATCATTTTGAATTTATTTCCATACCTTGTATTATGTTTATTTTGTAATTTTTTGAAACTTTTTCATACCGTTTTAATTTGTATTGTATCATAATTTTTATTCTGCTTTTGCAAATAATGTTAAAGTTTAAAATATAAAAACGTCTGTAAATAAATATTGTTATCTGCATGTCCCTAAATTATTTTTTAGCAAAAACTTCTTGGGAATATTATATAAAATTATGTATAATATGTTTTCAATTTAAATAAAAAAAAATGAAAAACTTATAATTATGATTTTAATTTTTTTTTACTGCCCTTGTCGGACTTATTGCCGAAAGTAATTTCTTTCAGCAAACCAAAATCATACTGGTGATTTTTTTTTTAAAATTTTAACATTTGATTTTTTTTTTTTAAAAACAAATAATCTGCATAATTTTCTAACAACAGTTGTTTTTAATAGGCAGGTAAAGCTTGCACATATAGGTGTATTTATAAAAAAAAGAAAACCCGTGTTATATATATTTTTTTGAAGAGAAAGGGAATGCAAAGAATGTGGCATAGGGTAATAAGTTTGAAAGTAGACAGAAAGGGGAAAGGGGATCCAGGGAGGAAGGGGGGAAAAAATAGGAGAAAGTAGGTTCGAACATTTGAAATATTTTAACTTGTTGAATAGCATTTTAAAATGGATGAATATTATATTATACCTCTATCTAGCCAGCGAATGGCAGAACCGTGGAGTTGGGGTGAAGCTAGAAGTTCCTTCAAGAATTGCCATAGGTGGATGTGGGAGCCTCCCTTAGTGGGCGCTTTGGTAACTCCTGAGGATCCAGGAGATGGAGTTCCATTCCCCGCTACCGCCATATCTTCATCTTCTTCTGTGAAAAGAAAATATCACAATTTTAAAACTTGCTTTCATCCAATTATGTACAAATGTACAATCTTTGTTACAATATCATATTGTAGGGTGGGGTGGTGCATATGCCAATATATTAAACCCTTTTAAAATAATGCAAAGATTTATTATTAAAGTAATTTTAAAGAAACCCTCAACAATCAATACGGAAAGTCCAAAAAAAATATTTAAGGTTCATACAGTAGACACTCTTTATAAAATAAATTCTATTATACAAATTTATAAAGAAGAAAAAATAAAAGAATTTGAGATGAATAAGTCACTCATATACCAACATAATATTAAAATTCCTAAATTCCATACAAGTCATGGTCAAAATAGCTATGTCTTCAAAGGTGTAAAAAATTATAATAATCTTCCCAATAAACTAAAAACTATTAAAAATAATATATCAATAAATATATTTAAAGTTAATCTAAAGAAAGTTTTTGAACTCGTGTAAAAACAACATTAAATTTTAATTAGTATGAATGTATTATTGTTTTATGTTTATTCTTTATATATCCTATGTTTTTATTTTTCTTTCTCATGTACTCGTATTTAAAATTATATAAACTCTTATAAATAAACAACTACAACAGTGTTAGTCACTCTCCAAGCACAAGAGTTAGTCTCTTTTTTTTTTGAGTTTCAGTGATAACATTTACTAGATGTGTAAAAGTAGATATGTTTAGAATTTTACAAAAACATGTACTTTTTATGAAATTTATGAATAAAAAAAACTAAATAATAATAATAAGAGAAAGATAAAAAACGATGTCACAAAACTACCTACTTAAGGCAATTTTACCAGGAAAAAGTACTGGAAATGGTTCAAATCTACAACAATGTGAGTTTGTACGTTTAAATAACGTATTTACTCATACAGTTTTGTGTGTGAAATGGAACCAAAATCCTGGACGAGTGTTTTTGACTAGGTGGCTACTCTTGGTTTATAGGTAAAATCGTATAAAAGGGAATCGAGAAGATATAATTCCGCATCGTAATGCAGAGTTGGTGCGTTTGTCTACCATGCTTGAGGTACCAGGTTTGATTCCTGAAAAAGTTGTTGATCGAGGTACACTGCATTTGATGGGCAAATACGGTGAAACTACAATACTTGTTTAACATTAGAGTATTAAAGGATTCAATCCATGTTACAACTAAATATTTTAAATACGTATTCTCCAATATTGACAAATTATGGTGGATTTATGGATTGTGTTTTGCGAGAATTTAAATTTAAAATCGTAAATTTGTTCATTTATTGTATTCTTAAATTTAAACACTATTAAAAATACAATGACCAGTGGGGCCCAAAAGTGTATAGTATGAAACTTTTACATAATCTTTAACAAATTAAATGCCCTGACGAATTGTAATTATCAAAACAAGTTTACTTTGTAACTTGGGTGGTAAGATAATACTCCAACTCGCGATTTATTCTCCCATTTCCGAGAAATATCTTTCTAAAGTACGATGATATTTGACACCACGCGTGTCCCAACACCAATGACGAAGTTTGCTGATAAAGTTTATCGTGAAACTTATCAAGGTTATCAGATGCCCTCTAACCCAAAAATGTTATCATCATTTGTAAACATACCGAGTTCCGATTGAATAAAAAGCGTTATTTTATAAATTCGAGTGAGTCTTATTTTGTAACGAATACAACCTATTTGGTGTTTAATAATCTCTGGTAGATGGTTCAGTTTTAAAGAAAAATACATGAAATATAAAAATAATTGATTTAAAGACAGGCAGTAGGCCAGCGAGCACAAAAACACGCTGCTGTTCGTAGATTTTTAATTTTATTTAATAAAATATAAAGTTACAACATGTCAACAAAAAGAAATACATAATAAAGCAAAAGTACAGAAACAAAAAATGAAACGAAGTACCACACCAAAAAAGAGGTAATTAGATGTTTCAACAATACCTCGAGCGATGCAATGTATCTCAGATTAAAGGCTATGTTTGCGTTAGACTGAAAATAATATTATTCACTCGGTTCATTCCATTCAAATTTATTTGAAAATCGCACGCAGAAAAATCAATGAAAATGAATGAAAAAATAAACATACTCTTCTTTTTATTGACTTTTTAATCTTTTTCATATTATTAGCTATAATATTTAGGAAAAACTTTGAAGTTAACATGATTGTTAGATTTTTAGTTCCATGGAGTTAAGACTTATATCTCAAATAATGTGTAATAAACTACATGTATGTAAATAAATAAATAAATTATTGTGCCTAACGCTAAGGTATTTTTTTGCGTTATCGTCCATATTGAGATATTATTACCTATGTTCACGTAGTAAATATATATAAATAATAGTTTTTTTATAGTAAACTCTGCATCTTTTTCTTAGCGTACATGTTTTTTGAAATATTTTAATACTTTACTACATGCCAGTAGTTACGCCCACAGTATACTTTATTTGCCTCAATGCCCTAAGGTACGTAATATTTTTTATGGAAATTCATTTAAAATCTATTTGATTGACCTAAGTAAATTAAAATCAGCTTATGGTCTGGTAATAATGGGATTAGTTAGAATTAAAATTAAACGTATATTTTATATTCAGTGAAAAGACATATGTCTTTTCACTGAATAATATTATTTCATTGTCACTGAACTAGCATCTGGGCCACGATTACAATGGGAAGTTAACAGAGTTATCTTCGACTGTCTATAAAGAAAAACCGATATTTGTGTACGAAAATTAGTATATTTGGATGAACATTTAAAATATCTTCATTGGCAACCTATAATTAAACATGTTTAGAAGAAGCAATTGTGTGCATATTCTACTTTTCATACAGAAAACTTAATTGTAATTCGTTGATAAAATTGAAGATAAAAATGTTCAACTTCCCTGAAGTTTAGTGACAGACTGATTATTAAAGTTTTCTTTGTAGAACAAATTTCATTGATACACCTTACAATTCGAGTAACAATAATGCGTCCTATATACGTTTAGGTTATAGGTGTAGATAAAATAAAAAATCGTTAGTTTTTTTACACCTTTTTGAAAGTTTGGTGTGTGCAAAAATAAAACTAAATCAATGTTTTGAAACAATTTTCTAACAATGATAAAAACGACCTTATGGTGGCCAAAAAAGTCGATAAAAGAAGAAAAGGGGCGTCATGTCAGTATTAAATTTGTCAGGCGTGTTTTAATTCCGAGAGAAATACTAAACTGTTTTTCTTTTTTACTTTAAGCTGTTGTTGAGACGTGCAATTATTATTAAATTAAAATAATAAGATCATGATTGAGTTTGCACGAAAATTGACCGCAATAAATTGAATCTAATATTATGAATTCTTTTGGTTAAAAAAAAACTACAATAAACGGTGACTAGAATGTTATTTTGGAAAGAAATATTAGACCAAATAAATTACTACCTAAAACATTTTCTCATCCTATTAAATTTCGTATTTATTAGCCCCGCTTTATTGAGTCGTTTTTTAAATTGGTGACTACAAACATCAAGTTTTCTTGTCGTTTGATTCGTTGTTGCATTACTCGAGGATGTCGAATTAAAACAAAACTAAAACGACAATATTTTTTTTATCATCGTCATATATATAAAGTAAATTTAATATGTTTTGGATGTTTGTAGAACTAATTTTGTGGATCATTTTTACATGTAATATTTTTGACAAATGAAATTACTTTGGGCAACGTGTTGTTGCCGAAACTAGTCGGTAAATGAATAAAGTGGTTCTTAAAATAAAGTTATTTTATTTCTCAAAAATATGATATAAATTCTATATTATCATTTTAATAAGTGAGAAAATCTCGGATAAAAATCTAATTAGTGTCTGTGGAATTAAAGAGAAACTATTGGAATTTAACAAAAACTATTATAAATAAATTAAACGTATTTGAATTGGGTGTGTTCCCGAAGTTCAAACTCCATAGCGTGCTATTCTTTTTCTAGTGTTGTTATTTATGACCATAAAAATGAATAAATAATAAATGAAAGAAATATCTATCAAAAATACTTTGTTTACGCCGATCATTTCATCATAGTTGTTTCTGCTTTGCAATATAAAACATGTATATCACAATGATAAAAATGTAAAAATACTGCATCGAGACAGACGCGTAAACTGAATTCACAGCTACTTCTGACATTATATAATAATATTTATTAAATTAATTAATTTATAAATAAATATTACCGTTTTCTGAGATTGGTGAACGTTAACCTGTGATGATTCATTTTGATTTTAGTATCTTTTGGCTTTTACGTGATTATTTTAATTAAAACACCCACGCCAGAAGATTGTGATACCAACTTACACAAATACAATATGATGTTATGAGTGGTGGCATTAAAAATAAATATATTCACGGTCAATATTTAGATTTGAAGGCATTAAATAAATAATACAACAAATACCAATCCAACATTGTTATTTTATCGTGCCGTGCGGATTTTTAGCATGGTGTGAAATCGACCTTGGATTTTTGTCATTGTCTTCGAAGAATCAACGATACAGTCGAACTTGTCAGGTAGTTTTAAGGGAATTGCATTTTCAATTTATGGATTAATCCCAAAATATCGATTACTACAGCTAGTATTTCGTCGATCAGTGCCATCCAAAGGTTGTCATGTCTGTAACAAAGAGTGGGTATTCGACATTGTCATGTAGCGTTGAGCGTTGTCATGGCGTTGCGATGGTAACGTAGTTGGTAAGTTATGGTGAAGACTTGTCCCATATGTCAAATGGTTACCGGTTACCGGTTACCGTGCCAACAAGGTAACATTCCCTTACTGAACGTGATTTCTTTTTTACCAGGGCAGAATTGTATTTTTACTTTTAACTTTTTGCCCATGCTAGGAATACATAGTTTTTCTCAAATTTTAAATAATATTACATACATGTATTCATTGTTTACTTTTAAGATTGAAAAAGCACACACTATGGTAAAACTATAATTACTTTTAAATATTATTATAATACATAATTTACTGCCTTAGAACGGGGAAGCTATCCCTAGTTAGGCAGTTTAGATGAACCAACAGCAAAAATAAAAAATATGCATGTTTATTTTTACTACTAAATTAATTTGTTGTATAAATAATTACTTGTAAATTGCCGTAATAAATATGTAAAAAATAAATAATGTATTTCATCACTGTTAGAAATGTCAATACATCTATTTGGGTAATCTCCCTAGGGGTTAAATTAAGTATTTATCTAAAAACATTTAAATATACTCGAAATATTATTGATTATACAAACTATTCCAAAAGGAAGTATAAAAATATAACAAATATTAGGCATTACAAAGCAGGCGAAATAATTTCGATAATCTTACCCACATCCATAAAGGTTTTAGAGCCTCAATTACAATGGGAAGTTAACGTAGTTATCGTCAATTATTGTCTATAAAGTAAAATCGTTTTTTTTACGTAAATTTAAATCACAATGTAATGTTTTTTTTTACATCGATCGGCAGGCATGTCTTTGTTTGCATTGTTATTATAAAAAGATAATGCCATAAAATCATTGTTATTTGAACATGATGTAATGTGTCTGCAAATTTTGACCTTTAGAATCAAATAATATTTATTGCTTTGTACCAAAATTTATATGATCTAATTGCCATAATTTTTAATGTTCCGTTTGCTATTTTCTGGCACCAAATATGCCCCTATAAAATGCGAGAAATACCACAGATACATCATAAAAATGCGGATGTATATTTATTTTATTTCAATTATCCAACAAAATAAATATTTACAAGGTTTACGTTTAGAAAAATATATATGTATGTTTTATTTCCATGTTTTTTTTTATATATTGTAGAAGTAGACACTCCACTGGCCCGTAAGCACGTTCTGAAGTGTCAGTGTATTATTTATTTTATACATAAGAGTACTTTCACTTCAATTATAGTTATAGTTTATATATTTTTTTAAATCAAAGAGATCAGAAAGTTTATTTTTAAAATTCGTATGTACATGAAATGAAAAGACTTTCAATAAATATAAATTATACTCTGAAATATGAGACATATTCCCCAGCTTCCTTTTTAGTACTTTTAGTTATCTATTTATAGACTAGAGTTTTAAAAACAATGTTAATTATTTTGCTTACCGGTATCTCCATACAAAAAAGTATATATTAATACAAGCATTTTAAATTTATTATTCGAACGTTGAAAAATGGAAGACCATATTAGTCAACTTGTTAAACGTATGAGAAAATGTACATACATATATATTAGTTTAAGGAATATTTTATAAAACCAACAATTTAAAAACAGTTTTTTATTCAATTGTGCAATCTTTGTTACAATATGGTATTGTAGGATACATATGCCAACATATTAACCCTCTTAAAATAGTACAAAGTTTAATTATTAAAGTCATTTTAAAGAAACGAAAAGTCTACATAACATATTTAAGGTTCATACAGTAGACACTCTTTATGAAATTAATTCCACTATACAAATTTATAAAGAAGAAAAATTAATTGAGATGAATAAGTCACTCAGATTCCAATATAATATTAAAATTCCTAAACTCCACACAAGTCATGGTCAAAATTGCTTTGTCTTCAAGGGTGTAAAATATTTAAATTATCTCCCCAATTAACTAAAAACAATTAAAAATAATATATCAATAAATAAATTTAAAGTAAATCGAAAGAAATTTTTTGAACACGTGTAAAAAGTCCATTAAATGTTAATTAGTATGAATGTATTATTATTTTATGTTTTTTTATTTTTATATATTATATTTTATTTTTCTAATATACTCGTATATTCAAAATTATATCAACTCTTATAAATAAACAACTACAACAGTTTGAGTCACTCTCTAAGCACAAGAGTTATACCCGTATGCAGAGACAAAACTTAGGGTGAGGAAAGTACATTCTATTGTCTTCACCTTCGGGTTATTCTCTGCATATGAGATTAGAATGTACTTTCCTCACCCTAAGTTTTGTCTCTGCATATGGGTATTAGTCTCTTTTTTTGGAGTGTTACAGTGATAACATTTACTAGATGTATAAAAGTAGATCTGGATAGAATGTTTTTTTTAAATGTACCTTTTATGAAATTTATTAATAAAAAAAAAATTATAAAATATCAACAGCAATAATTTTAAATTTATTTGTTTACTAATTTTAAGAAGGATTAGTCGGATCGTAGTCCTTTGGTAGTATTGCAGATTTCGACCAGATATCTGGGGTTCGCTTCCTACTAATTAATCATAATGTAATGTCGCAAATTACTCAAAAAATTCAAAACAGTTATTTGAAAAACTGACATAAATAGAAACATTACTTTTTAGTGTCCGACCGAAGATTCGGATTCAGCGTGTTTCGGCCATGGTTTTGATTTGGAAATTTCGACTCAGCCGAAACCTGCGGTCGGGATGTGTCGGACTACGTTCGGCTGCACTCGGGTGCATCTTATGGCTCGACTCGGTCGCGTGACCCGTGATTTGTTGACTTAAGTTGGTAGCTCTAAGATCTTTCTTATTTTTATTTTTATTTTTGTAATTCATTTAGAGTTAATAAGTTAAAGTTCCTATGGCGTACATTGTAGAACTGTTACCTATAAGTTATAATATATGTATATGTATAATGTAATAAAAACCCGAAAAGCGTAAAAAATAAATAAATTTATTCAGTAAATTTGTGCCGTTCATTTTATTGTGTATTTTATTTAACTCGTAAAGTTTAGAAGCCAAATTACAGTGGTGAATTACATCACGGTACACCCAGGCTTGAGAAAAAATATTTTTGAATTTTTGTGTTCTCACCGGGAATCCAACCCGGAACCTTCCGTTTGTGAGTCAAGCGTCTTGACCACTACACCACGGAGGCCGCCATTTATCAATTATTAGCCTTATTTTGGGCGTTTTGAAGTGACCTTTAACATATTTAAATATGTTTCAGTTTCGGCTAAAAAAATTGTTTCGTTCGGTCACTATTACTTTTATTTTAAATTCTTAAATTAAAGGTTCAAAAATAAATGTTTTCAACGGCTCATTAAATTACCACAAAAATATTTGAATTCCCGATGAGGTCAAAAATATTGATTTTAATTATTAAGAAAAATATAAGATAACTCTTTTAATGAATAACAAAATGCTAACAAAAATGCATCTTAATAATAACTCTATGTAAATGGCTATTGAATCCCAACTTTTAGGTAAATAATGGAAGGAAAAACTTTTTCAAAATGAATCTAAGCTTTTAAAAAACCCTGAATTTAAAAAAAAAAATGCATATATTATGAGAACAAAATAATTACAAAAAACGAATAAAAAATGAGAAAGAAAAATATTCCTGTTGTTAAAAAAAAAAAAACAAACAAAATATATTTTTTAAAAACATGAGCATATTTAATAAAATACCGTAATATTCTCAGCCCTAGTTCAGTCCAGTTGCGATTAAAAGGAAATATTTATTGCACAACGTTTCGCGTTTCATTCCATTTTTCTTTGGAATCGCGGTGCGGATTGAGGGTGAATCACAGTTAGATTCTTGTCCGAATCCACCGGCGACTTTATCCAGACAATGTGACCCCAGTTGACGGGATATGAAGTGACTTTTTGCGAGACAGGCTTTGATTTATAAAGGTGACGTACGTATGAGTACTGCCAGGTACGCAACGGTACCTGTAATCCGCGGGTACTAGAAGAGCTCAATAAAATATCGCAATGTAAGATGATCGTATTAATTGACTGAGGCAACAAACCGTTGTTAGACAAAATACTCTATTTAATAAAACGACCTGCAGTTTTAGACACATTAAAAAATCATCCATGTTAATATAGAGCTTAGTTTTCAACAAATTTTCCAACTTCTACCCCATTTTTAAGTTTTTCAAATTATGTATTTAATTAACATATTACAACAGAGATGAAGAACATTTTAGAGAATGTAATATATATATAAGTCTAGGCATCTACAGGGCTTATGACCTGTCATTAGCTGGTTTAAGTGGCCACTTTACACACTGAGTAAATATCAGCTCTTTAACTTCAAAAACATCAACCGATAAAAGAATTGAAGGAATATAGCTGTTCAAATATGAGCAGAATGGTGAATGTTACACAGTGTGTAAAGTGGCCACTTAAATCAGCGATGGTTTGAGAGATGGAAATCTCAGGGTTTATTTTATGTATTTCCCAGTCGCATGTTTATTTAAAAAAATGATTGATTACCTATTTGCAAATCTGGGTTTGAACCCCACCCTACCACCATGTTTTTCTATTATTTATTTATTTTATAAGCAAACAAACAGATTAGTTTATTTATTATGTTCTTCTCAGTTATTTAAGATAAAAGAAAATGAAAAAAATCAAATGTTTAACTCAACCATAAGATCACGAATTGTTGAATTTAAATCAAATCATTAAAAAAGGACTTAATTGTGTTTCAATTAATCGTTTTTGGACAATTTTAAGAAATTGAAGTACAGTTTTTTAGTGACTACCTGTTTCTCTGAACGAAGACTGATACAACAATTAAGTTCCTGTACCGATCTAAATGGTGTCCTTTGCAACTCATCCTTTCCTCTCATTTTTCCACTGTATATAAATCCTTTAATAATAAAATTAGGTAGTAATAATAGATATGTCTAAAAAATATAATCATGTGAATTTACACATTTTTTACCGGGAAAATACGATCGGTTTAAGGTCTGAAATCAGTTAGCTTCATAAATTTTTTCTATTGAAAATTTTTCTTTACAGATTTTTTTTGTGCATCTTTAATTGATTAATTTGTATAAATAATAATCAAGTGTTAGTGTATATATTTAAAATTTTGGTTTTGAATTATTCGTACATGACTTATTTTTTCAATAAAATTTTCCTTTTCTACATTCTTACAATAAGGTCGTTTGGAATTGTTCAATTTTAATTATGACTAAATAAATCCATCTCGTCTGGCGTAACCTGTTTGAGACGGATGCACTAAACACCGTGCTCTGCTATGAAAATCAAGAACTTTTTTATATTACTGTAAACTAGTATAGTTGGCAAAAAAGAAGATATGTATAAAGCAGCTTAGTCAGACTTGGAGAAAAATAAATCTTAAACAGCCATAAATTTAAAAAAAACTGGAATGTGACCGTATAAAATGATCTACCGATATGTCACGAGTTTATTTTTAATGTGAGCGTAGCATTTTAAAATACATTACGTCTAAAAAATAATATTTAGAAAAATGGAAGGCTCATCTTTTACACGGTATGGTCGTGAATAAAATGGTGGGTTTTACACCAGTTTCTGCAAATTTCTTGAAAACTTCTTTACTCCATTCTTAAAAAAATAGTCAATGGTTTAAATATATTTTTGTGTAAAAATTCTGACACACGTAATCGAAATTGTAATTTAAATCGGGTTGTAAACCCGTGGCTAGTGCCTCGAACTCACGGCTCAAAGATACGTGGTTCGAATCCCACTCTACCCCAACTTGATTCCATTTTCTGATAGTGAGTTATTTACAACTCGTTGAAAATGGCCCTCAAAATTAAATATTTGGGTAAATCATAAGAACTCAAATATTTATTTTATGGAAAAAAAATAGTTTTTTTTTTTAAGTTTTGCAAATATGTCCCTATAAGGATTGTTTAAAATCGTCGTTATTGTATTTGGCCCTGACAATGCAAACATGTTTTTTGTCGAATTTAAAGTCGACATTTCTGCAGCAGATCTCTTCGATCTCTAAGGTTTCATAGTTTTTATTCCTCGTAATGTTCACAATTTGACCAGTTGATCCAGCAGAATTACTGTCATTCTTTCAAGATCATTTGCAGTTTAGATCAGGACCAACAAAATCAGGATTTATTATCAATAAATATCTGCTACCTATTTGAGTAAGATTCCAGTGTATCCACACCTATCTTACATATTAATAAATAAGAATAAAGGCAACATTTGAGTGATTTTCAAAGCAGTTTTATCGTTTACAACAACATAATATATGCAGTTTATTAAGGGTTACACGATATATAATGTTATGTATACTTGACAAATTACAACAGGGACGGAGAATACCTTAAATAAGAGAATATGGATGTCAAGGCATTTACAGGGCTTATGACCTGTCATTGGCTGGTTAAGGCGGCCACTTTACACACTGTGTAACATTCACCATTTTCCCTATGTTTGAACATCCATATTTCTTCAATTCTTCCATTTGTTGATCTGAGTGAAGTCAAAGAGCTGAAACCTTTATTGTTGTGAAGAGATTCATCTGACTGAATTATTTCACATACTAGGCAACGCCTGAAAACAATTTTTCAATTTTTAATGTTCTTCTTGGACCAGTTGGTTTCATTACAATATTTGAGTTTGTCCAAATGTTCCAATGTTCTAAATGTGTGAAATAATTCCGTCAGATGAATCTCTTCACAACAATAAAGGTTTCAGCTCTTTAACTTCACTAAAATCAACAAATGGAAGAATTGAAGAAATATGGAGGTTCAAACATAGGCAAAATGGTGAATGTTACACAGTGTGTAAAGTGGCCGCTTAAACCAGCCAATGACAGGTCATAAGCCCTGTAAATGCCTTGACTTCCATATTCCCCTATTTAAGGTATTCTTCATCCCTGTTGTAATTTGTTAATCTTAATGACTCCCGAGGGGGTGAAATCCAGTCTTTTGTCCACGAACATTTGAACAAACTCAAATATTGTTATGTATACTTATTTAAAGACATGTCTATTAATCATTCATCGCTTTAGTTCGTTTTTGCCAACAAACCATTTTTAATTTTTAATGAAATTGAGTTAAGTATACAGGAGTTCTGAGAAAGCCTTTATTTATAAAATTCATATAAAAAATATAAAAAAATACAAATTGTTTCAGGGGTTTTTTAACGAATTTTGTCTTTAGTCGTGGTCATTATTTATGCCTATTTCGTAAAAAAAAACTTCAAAGCTCTATTTCTGCAGATTTCTGTTTTGATCTGTTGGACAAAAACGAACTGAAGCGACACAATATTTAGGGTTCTGATGCAAATTTCTGTGATGAGTAATATTTACTGTGTGATTTGTTCACTCACCATCGCTAGCCTCTTCGTTACTTGATAGTACTTGATAGGGTCGACACAGAAGGTGTTGCATCTCCCCATCCGCTTGCAGTATTCCCACTGGACTCCTGACGAGAGGCTTTCCAAATCTCCAGCTGGGCGTATAGAGTACTTCCAGCCTATAACAAAATAAATTCCCATTAGTATTAAGGTTCACCATGTAATATCAATTTTAAAAAACGTATTTTTTTTAAAAAAGGCGTGAACCATATGGAATAGCTCCTCCGCAAGAGCAGAGACCTTGATCAAATTAAAGGAAACCTGAATTACCATTCACATTACATGGAGGAAATTAATGGAGAAGGCCATGCGAACGTTTGCTCCAAACCTTTAACAGGGATTGAGGCGATAAGAAGAATCAAACAAAAATGTGTCTTGTTCAATAAAATTAGTATTTTCTAAAATAGCTTTGGGTTGGCGGCTGAAACCCGCATTTTTTTTGTCCTCAATTCTGTTCTTGCCATTTCTGTGTACCTTCACCACCTAAGCCGATATTACTGCAGAAAGTATTTTTGACACGCGGCATGAAAACCTAAAAAAATTGAACCAATATCCTAAAGATCTCTTATTTTTCTAAAACAACAACCAAAACCAATTGTGTGCAAGTCAGCAATGTTATAAAATATAATTTAAGTGTTTTTATTTTTATTTTTGTCTCCTGACTCTTAATGTCTTCTTCTCTAATCGGATCTGAGTTTTATATTTTAAAACAGTATTCCGATTATGCCAAGATTATTTCAGCAAAAAAACTGCCTTTAATAACGACAGGGGGTTTTGTACGAAGGTTGAGAAATGTTAAAACACAAATGAATCGTGCATGTTACAATATTGCATATTTTATTTTATTTTGTTTTTGTGATAAATTATGGCATTTTTATCTTCGCAGTCTAATCTGATACAACTATGACCACCTACTTCGAACAATAAAAATATAAGGAGGAAAAGTCTCGATTTCGACCACGGAAGCACTGATTTGTTCGATTTTGTTGTGAAATCAGCGTTATTTTACGTGAATAGTCTCACGTTTCGAAGGCAAATAAATAACAGTCGGTTAAGTCATAAGATGACATATTTACAAATGGCTGTGATGTATGGATACTTGGCTTCATTTGCCGTAGTGAAGACACTCGCTTTATTTGTATTGTAGATCTATTGAATCGGCGACAAGCGGCCGTTCACGATTTGCACAGTTCGGGGTCCGAAGCTCGCAAATGTGAGAACAAATATCAGGTAGAGCTCGGTGAGATCATTTCTAAAATCATATATCGGTTCATCCCATCGCAATTACCTACCGCGAGCTACCTCCCGGTACCACGTACATCTTCTCTACACCTTTGACTAGAAAATTTCTTACACGATGTACAAATCCCAAATTCGTTTCACAGATTAGCCGCCATTTTGTGCGTTCACCATCTACTGTACAACGGTCATCGGGCAAAAAAGTAATGGAAGGTTTTAGAGATACTCCAGAAAAAAGTGTTTAAAAGGATTACGTAATACTATATTCAAAGATTTACTGAGAAATGCGTTCAATCATTTTTGCATTTATGTTAGAGTAGCAAAACGAGCTTTCTGCAGAACTAAAATGATATTTTATTTTACAGAAATGAAAATCAAACATTATACTCGTATAAATTAAGAACATTATATTTCAATATACTGTTTTCAAAACCAAACATATTCAATTATTCTTAATATATTATCTACGTATTATAAAATTAAACCTTTAGACATGTAGACATTTTTCGTGAAACTGCATTTTAATTGCAATGTTTTTCACTGAATTCAATCAATGTGAAGCTCTATGTTCCTTGCATTTTGTTCTCTTGTACAAATTAACGTTTTTCCAATACATTAGTATGATGAATTTTGTTATTGTGAATGAAGGATAATTGTCTGTAGGCTAAACAAAATTAATTGTATGCGTGGAAATGTTTAAACTCGTCAGACAAGCGAAAACATTTCTTAAAATATAAATTAATAAATTATCCGATTTTCAGCGCAGCTAAATGATGTACGATATTTGGTGTAGTTAGAATACTTTTGATACCATCTGACATACATCTTTTGTCAGATCGTTTTTAAATACAATGCAGGTACCGTATGCTGTGTTTCGTGGCCATACCATAAAATACGTATGCATTGTTTCGTGAAAGATTTTAGAGTATTATAAAAATTTAGCTACATAAGAAATATTTATGTAGCTAAATTTTTGCGGTATTCAGTGAGATTTAAAAAAAATCTTATAAGAATGGAATCAGCAACGAATTTTTTAATTTTTTTTTATTAGTGTATAAATAAAACTAATCGCTGAATTAATATCTCTATTAAGATTGTCAATATATTTTTTATGGAAACGTACAAGATGATAATAATATTTCATTATAATAATATATCGGGTTGTGGTCCCGTGGCTAGTGTCTCGGACTCACGGACCAAAGGTCCGTGGTTCGAATCCCACTCTACCCCAACTTGATTCCATTTTCTAATATTGAGTTATTTACAACTCGTTGGAAATGGCCCTCAAAATTAAATATTTGGGTAAATCATAGGATCGCAAATGTTTCTTTTACTAAAAAAAATAAAAAAAATATGTGCTTACATGTTTTCGGTATTATTTGAAATAACAAACAAGGCGGTAAGAACGAAGCGACGTATTAGAAAGTTTGTTGGAGAATTTATTCTAAAATTCGATAATAAATCTTTTGTTTTCAATCCCATTTCTTTCGGCGATCTGTGTAGTATAAAGGATAATAATATTATTATGATCGTGTTTGGTTAGATGAAAGTTCTGAAGGCCGAATGTATGAAAAGTTGTCACTAAAACGACCCAAGTAGGTTAGCACGATCACTTCTGGAATGCTAATGTGTTGTTCAAACTTTCTCCTTTGCAAATACATAAACATTAACGCAAACTAAGTATAAGGTATTCACTCCTTCTATACACGGGAGGATCGTCACGCACGTACCGCGTTTTGTCGTACGAGGATTTTGTTGTACAAAAAACTGCAAGAAAAACTTAGTATTTACTATGATCAACAATATTTTGAGTTTGTCAAAATTTTTGTAGACAAAGACTGGATTCAACTCCCTGGGGAGCTGTTTATATTAAAAATATTGTAGATAAATTATCTGGTCCATGAAGAAGTATAGAAATTGAGAAAATAACATTTTCAGGCGTTGGTATAGGTGAAATAATTCAATCAGATGAATCTCACCTGCATAAATAAAGGTTTCAGCCCTTTAACTTGACAAACATCAACAGATGAAAGAATTGAAGGAAGATAGATGTTCAAATATAGGCAGAATGGTGAATGTTACACAGTGTGTAAAGTGGCCACTTAAACCAGCCTTTGACTGGTCATAAGCCCTGTAGATGCCTAGACTTCTATATTACCTTTTCTTGAATGTTCTTCATCTCTGTTGTAATATGCTAATTTACTATGATCAATATTGGTTTACCTAAACTTTAAAAAAACAATTTATAAACATACCAAACATTTAAGTTTTAAGTATAAATTATTGATGGAAGTTCATTGTAATTTATTACAGAAATATTCGATTTATAGAAATAAGCAATGAAACCGGTCACTGGTTTTTTCGAATATGTAGATTAAAGTAACACTCGTCTTTTATTTCCACAATGAATATATATATATATATATATTGTTCAGTTCGTTGCTCATCTGGTCCAAGCTTAGAGAGATGTGTACTCCTCTAAGAATAAAAAATAAAAAAAAATCACCAGTACATTTTTTCTTGTCTATAACTAGGTATATAAAATACAATAATATAAGGGTCTAATTAAATATTTTGGTAAAATTATGCGTTGAGTATTTGCGTTTAATATAGATGATATTTTCTATTGTATATTCAATATGTTTTCCATAAAAACATGTAAAAGTTTGTATCACGTGATTTGACGAGTTCCCGTGTGATATAAATGCATTTTTCTAAATTTGCCGTCCATCTTCTAAAAGGCGTATCTCGTTTTTTGTTGAAATTGAGTTATGAATATTTTAATAAAAATTGAGTTATATATATGGAATAAATAAGCATAATAATGTTTTAAAATAATAAAAAATTCCCTGCCAAAAACAGTTAGATATTTTTTTATTATTTTCAAAGGCGAAAATTTAAAAAAAACAAATTCTTAAAAAATCGTTTCAAAAATAAACAAATTCAAGATACGCCTTTTTGAAAGATGGACGACGATTTGACAGTTTGTCTCAGATTTTTCAAAAATTACTTAAAAAGTATGTAATTTTTCTATATATTTTTTAATATTCACAGTTTTTGCTAACTAGGTACTAACTATGCACAGATAGCAATAGTCCAGCTACTTTTAAACGAGTTTTATATGGTTTTCTCTTCAATAAACTAGTGCAAAAAAGTTCCCATAAAGGTCTATAGCCGAAATTCCCTCTCATTATTAACACTAACATTTTTCACTACAAACTACACACAGTCAGGAAACTCGCGAGTTTTTTTTTTTTTTTTTTTTTTTGCACCACAACAGGCCAGGAGACCTAATTACAGTGGTGAATTACATCACAGAGCACCCAGGCTTGAGAAAAATCACATTTTAATTTTTGTGTTCTCACCGGGAATCGAACCCGGAACCTTCCGTGCGTGAGTCAAGCGTCTTGACCACTACACAACTAAATCCACTTGTGAATATTATCCTCATATATTATTTATATATAATGCCTGCATAACACCTATTCTCCTCTACGGATGCGAATCGTGGCACCTCACTAGGGCCCAAAACAAAATACTGAGTTTTGAGAATAGGTGTCTCAGAAAAATCTTGGGTTTGCGGTGGTTTGACTTTGTGAGGAACAAAGTAATAAGAGAACGGACCCAGCAAACTCCGGTGACAACTGTCGTCAAACGAAGGCGACAATGTCGGTTGGGCCATATACTGCGGATGCCTCCTGAGAGCCTTAACCACGCTTTCCTACTTTACAAGGCATCAGGTTTTCGCCGTCCTGAACGTCCACTGCGGACTGTTTGTCAGCAGTTTATGTCAGAACTTCGGGACGATAACCTGAATTGGGAGGACGCAAATGAGTTGGCAGCCGATAGAAATGCATGGAGGCTTTTTGTGAATACCATATGCTCCAGCTAGGGAGCGGACATGAAATGATGATGATGATGATATTATATATAGCAATATCGGTATTACTGCAAATTATATTTAAGATTTTGAAAAACATTTTCAATCATTTTTTAGTAAAAGTCTTTAAACAAATAAATGGTGGTCAATACATGTGTTTTGAAATAATTTTTAAGTATAATTTTTTTTTAACTCTAACCTAACAATTGTATAACATTAAAAAGTTTTTTTCAATACTTATCAGGTATATCTTAAGTTTATACACACTGCATTGCATACTGTAATTATTATTTTTCAGTGTTTGATCATGCATAGCTATTTGTGATCATTTATTTTGCTCTGTTAAATTTTCAAATCACATTAAAGTTTCTGAAATTATTTCCAAAACACACGTATTGACTACCATTTGTTTGTTTAAAGATCAGTGCGTGCGTAATGGCTCTAAATATATTTTTCACTACTAGATAGGTAGATAGTACGGAGTTGGTACTGACGTCACTCTTGCATATAAGGTGGTTCACAACTCGCCGATTCGCGGTAAGTGGGTACTTACCAGTACACCATACATTGTTAACAGCTTCTACCTACGCATTGCGATATTGAATAATGATTTCACAGGAACCGTTATGTCAGTAGGAGAAAACAATCGAACGATATAAATAAGTATTTTGTACGCAAAACCCATTTAATAATCAAGCATATTTTTCATTGATTTCTCACGACTGATATAGCTGTATCTAAAAAATGCATACATTCATGGCAAAAAACATGCTTATTTAAAGGTAAGGAAAAAAACAAATGTGTCAAATCAACGAACGAGAACCTTATACAAATGGAATTCAATCGTAAACAAAATGACAATTCACAATAACGTCCTATTAATGATATTCGTCGAAAAACGAATCAGGCAGCGAGTCGTCAATTTAGTAATTCATTGCGGAAATTAAAATACATTTTTTTTTAAATCTTTCATAATCACATCAAGCCACACCGATATCTTAAAACTAAAAGTGTACGTTCATTAACGAAAGAAAATTGTCCACTTGGAGATTATTGTTAATCAAACAATTATTATATCAAAACACCTTATCAAGTCAGCAAATACCGTTGTACTAACAGTACCGCCAAAAACAGTTTATCTTATTTTAAGCTATTTTGAGACACGGGTAATAAAAAAACTATACATATTACACACATTATACTGTAAGAATTCTATTTTAATGTTTAAAAAATATATGTACAGATTGTTATCTGCTGTCAGTAAAAAGTTTCGTTACTCATTTGAGATATTTTTAGCATTTTTACGATGCAGTAAAGGAAATATTTTATAATCTGGATTATTCAGACAAAATTATGCGTGGCTTTTATGAAAGATCTGATTTCGTTCCAAAATAAACACATCCTAAATAAACAGAAAATGATCGTAATATCATTATTATTGATTAATGTAAAAAAATGTTTTCACTATGAGATAAAAATATAAATCTTTTGAAATTAATAAAAAATATCAGGTCTTAGTTGTATTTTATTGTGGTCACTGTAAATTTGATTCGTATTTATTTGAGTTATTTGAATTGTTAATTTCCTCATTTAGTTACGATCATCGGTCTCGTAGTGTAGTGATCAGAGCGTTTGCCTACCATGCAAGAGGTTTCGGGCTCGATTCCCGACATGGTTGGCATGAAATATTTATTTAAAAGGGTGTTTTTACACTAATAGTCCCTGGACTGGTACCTGAAGCGTTAGACTGATCATCTTACCTTCATGTAACAAAAATTTTATCAAGATACGCTTTGATTGGTGTAACTATGCAGTGCCCTGTACACCATTAGGTGCGGAAAGGGAAAAATGTTACGATATATTAAATTCTGTCTTACCTGGGGAGCCCTTTGTACGAAGTCCTGTTCGCTAAGGGCCGCAAGCTTTGCTCCGTCCATACAGAAGTACTCCATAGGAACTAGAGGCAGAGAGTACTGCCGCAGTGTCCATAGCAACCAGGCCTTTACATCCTCACCACTCCATTGGACTGGATCTGAAAAAAACATTTAAAATTAAAATACTAAAGATTTGAAGGTGTTAAAAATCTTTAACAAAATAACTTTTTATGAATGAATTAAAAATCGTCAGTCTTACGATACTAAAATAATAACTTAATAGAGTTTTGAAGAAAAGTAATAATAATGATAGATATTATAGCTGCAGATTTTTATTTAATTTCATTTTTTAAAACAATCAACGAGGGAGACCACAATTTGATACTACCAGATTCAATAAAATTCCATTAAAGCGTTTCATCCTCTGGACATAGTTATTGTAATGTTAATAATTACAACAAACATCTACAAACAAAAATTGTTTCTAAGGTTTAATAAAAAAAAACTAACTAAATATATTTTACGAAGGTAAAAACCACTTTTTATAATTGTTTTTTTTTTGTTAAGGCAACCCATTACAATGATGATTTGTGCCAGTATTCTAGGCACTAACTACCGATGTTCCATGCACATTGCACGCCGCGCGCCGTGACAGTTTTAATACTTGTGGTGTATAAGAGACGTGTGTTTATGAATCTAGGGTTAAAATAATAAATTTAAACAAGTGCAAAACTACTTCGATAAGTCTGACAAGACATGGGATAATTTAAGGGAAGGTTTAGTTTCCAATACAAAGGATATGCATCCCGAATAGGACATCCAAACAACGCGTGATCTATGCATTCCTCGTCGAGTCGGCACTCACACATCAAATTTGTTAAAATACTGAAATATTTGCTTTATTATTAATAACTCAAATGTTTCAATTTCGATGCTATTTTTTAAAAGTCGTAAATGACTGAGCTTGAAAAATGAGAACCAAATTGTGGTAGAGCTGGTTTGAAAACCTTTGATTCTTAAGTTTGAGACACTATCACGGGACCACGACCCAGGTCCTAATAAAGCGTTTAAGTAAGCAGATTATATTGTCTAAAATAAAATATCTTATTTAAGTTCATTAAATCAAACGTTTTTTTTTATTCATCATAACTTATTCAAGTAACGTCACCCTACAATAAGTCTTTGTCGATCTAAATAATAGTTAGTCTGATTATGTTATACAATTAAAATTTTACTATGTCATTAACTCATGCGCACTCTGTAAGGTCGCCCGGAAACGATTAAAATTGACAAGAATTCTCAATCAAAAACGCATAAAATTTTCTAACACGCGCGTTAATAACAAATTGACAATTATTTATTCCAACGCAACTTTATAATGATATCTTAAAAATTATGCGAATCAGTTAAATTGCTGGCAGTTCTGGCGGAGACATATCTAACAGTCTATCAATTTTATATTTCTATCTCGACTTGTACAAAATGGACGTGTGTTTGAAATTGACACCAAATAAACACGTTTAGATGTAGATTTTAGATTTAATCGGTAGATGTTAATTTGAATTACATTTAATTTTATTAAAACGAGTTTAATTCAAGATACTTTTGCACATGATATTGAAATACTTCAACATGAAGTTAAATACCGCTGAATTTAATTCAGATGACACTAAAGTTTACAAATAACTGCGTTGATGATATCAAACAAAACAATCAATTTGTGCCAAAAATGCAGTTTTTAGATCCAATTAATGATAACCATGATATGATGACCTGCCCTGATTGATATGATTAAATTTCATCTGAATATCTCATTCTTTTTTACAAGATTGGTCATTGTTGTAATTTTTTTTTACTTTGTTGCAACAGAGAGGGAAAAACAATTTTAAAAAGGTAATATGGGAGTTTAGGCATTTACAGGGCTTATGACCTGTCATTGACTGGTTTAAGTGGCCACTTCACACTGTGAAACATTCACCATTCTGCCTATGTTTAAACCTCCACATTTCCTCAACTCTTCCATCTGTTGATTTTAGTGAAAAAATGTTTTCCCTCTCTGTTGCAACAAATTTAAATGTAAACGACTCCTTATGGAGAGAATCCAGCCGGTCTGCAAGCATTTCGACATACTCAAAACATTGTCAAAAATTAGTGTATATAACAGCTCACTGAAGTGGTATTTTCAAGTTTGCGAATGTTTTTTTTTATATTATTATCTAGATAAAACGATTTTTATATTATTATCTAGATAAAACGATTTTTATTATTATCTAGATAACCGCAACAAATCGGTTTCTTAGAACAGGCATTTGCCCATATAGGAACCGATTGCAACATTTGGCATATTAATATTTCTGACCTACCGACCCTTCATATACTGAGCCTACTCCAAGTACAAGCAGAATTTGCCAATGTTTTTTTTGCCATTATGTAAAATATGAAATGGATGTATAAATTAATAAATAAATAAATAAACAACATGAAAAATTCCTACACTAAGGAAGCTTTATCAAAATGAAATTTTAGATATTTTATTTCATAATTGATGATCAATTATCAAGTGTAGAAACAGTAATGAAAACCTTTTTTAAATTTTATCTACTCTTTGAATTGGGGATTTTTCAAAACTCTTAATTAATTAATTATCTTAAAAACCTTAAATCGTATCTCAACTAACAAAGTGTCCACAATTCTTTTGCAACCTTCATTTTTTCGGAATCCAAAATTATTTTAATTATTAGAATTTTAAACAAATTCAGAGCGATGAGTATCATCTCGCAGTTATTAAAATTGCTTTTCTTTCTACATTAAAATCTATTTGATTTTAATCAGGAATAGAACATTTGACTAAAAGGAACTAGGTTTACATCCTGAAACTCACTGAATTCAAGTGTCCATAATGTTTTTTCCGATTTGTTTTGATTGCATGCATCGTTTTTTTTATAAAACATCATAGAATATTGTGTGAGTGGAAACTGTTAACAAGTTTACAGCATTGTTTATCTAATTAGTTATGGTTATGTAGTTACCGTATTTAATCAGGCATGTTTTACTCCATTGAATTGGAATCGTCACATTATTCTAAAACCACAATCGAAACGGATAGACCGATACGTTGCCAACCTAACTGGAATAGGTTCTATGTAATGAATATGTTAAAAATATATGTGCTTCAACCACGGCGGGTTTGTAAAATAATTAAAGTTTCATGACAAGCAGTTCAGTGTCGAAAATGCAAATAACAATACACTAAATTCAATGATTTCTGGGACCCGCTCAAAAATGTGTTTTGACTGATTTGTGGAATAGTTCTTTCGTCTTGGTTTAAATATTATTCTTCTTTTTTTCCACATCCGCTTCTAAGTGAAGCATGTAGACATCACCAGTTGCCTCCAGGAGACCCTATCGCCAGCCAGCACTCTCGCTTCTTCCCATGTCGATCCAGCGCCCCTTAATTCCGCCAAATAAAGTCTAAAGATCGTCATTGACGGCTTTCAAGGACGGCGTGATCCCGCAGGTTTAAAGAAGAGGCAACTAGGGTTTAGGTTCTCCTGAGGCATGCGCAGCACGTGTCCAAGCCAGGTCCACCGCCGCATCCTCAAGACGCTCGTTATAGGAGGCTGCTGCGTCCGTTCTCGGACTTCAATGTTAGTTATAAAATCAAACCACTTTATGCCTAATATTCTTCTCAAGCACTTACTCTCAAAACTCAGAAGTTTTGTGTTTTAAGCTTTGGTAAGGTGCCAAGATTCACATCCATATAGGAGAACTGGCATTATACAAGAGTTGAATAATCGGCATTTCATTTTGACTGAGTATAGACTAGAGTTCCAGACAACACGCATCATGTTAAAGGTTGATCCAGCAATTCCTAGGCGGATTGCGAGCTCTTTATGCATGCTTCCATCCTCAGTTATATGTATTTCCAAGTATTTAAAACTGTCAACTTTCTCAATCCTCTGTCTATTATTATAGAGAGGCTGATCAGGGTCAGGACAGGATTTGTTGCACATAATCTGAGTCTTTTTTGTATTACTATTAAGACCCAGACGAGTTGAGTTTTCCTGCAGTGTGTCAACAATTTGGTTTAAATAATACCGGAAAAACAGGCTGGAATAAAAATTTCTTCTAAAATATATACCTAGTTAATATGATTGGTGGCTTAGCATTCATTATTTTACGAATCAAACAAAATAAATAATCGATTATGTAATTTATAACAGCAGTTAATTTGCTGCATTTCGTGGTATATAATTAATAAGGTATCTGAGTGTTTTTGTGTGCTCAAAACATGACATAAATATTTTATTGATGTATAATGGCCAGTACAGTAGTATCCGTGAACTTATATGGTATATCGGCAAAACAAACTAATATAATATATCTAAAAACAAAGTTGATAAATACTTTGTATCGACTTCCTTGGTAGGTTCGCCGGTTCGCTCACAGGAGGTCTAAATTTCAACATGTTAAATACATTTTCTTCCGGTTTCTTAAGTATATTTACCTACATAATGACGTTATGACAAACGTGAAATCGATCTCTTTTTTCAATCAAAGTAATTACAGTAGAACTCCGTTTATCTGAACTTCAGTCATCCGGATCGCCAAAAATACAGATCTTTATTGAGATATAAAAATGGAGAAGTTTTTAATTTTAATTAATTGTGCAATTTACTTTGTTTATGACATGTTTAAGTAAGTTTTCAATGTGATTCCATTTCGCTGTATTGTTTCAAAAGCAATAAAATCTGAGAATTAATTATCTGGATAATTGGAGTTTACTGGTAACCATTGGTTTTAAGAGGCAAGAAAATGTTTTTAAAAAAGTAAGGATTGGTTATATCTATCCAATAATAAAATTAGTTCATATGACGCCCGATGACTTGACCACTAAAATTACGTTGTTATAAACGGTAATTTTCTACACATTTACATTATGTAAAATTACTAAAATAAATGTAATATTCTGATCGGTATCAGAACACTGCTGTTCTTTGTGAATGCTGAAAAATAAACTCGACAAAGGAGCAAAATGTTATAAAATCAGCATATTACATTTATTTTAATGAAATTATACTAAATAAATAGGAAGATAAATTATTGTTTAACACGGAAAATATTGAAACTAAGTTCTAGTGATACTGATAAAAATAATTGTCTTTTTTGAGTTGATGTAGGAAATATATATGGAAATCTAAAATTAAACAGGTACAACAAAAGCTTAAATTTGATTTTCTTCCTTTTTTATTTTTTAAATTATTATGTATCACACAAATAATTACATGGCAATTATCATTAGTATTAGATTTTTAGTTTTAGTTTTTATTTTTTCTTCAATCATTTATTCGCTTATTGAAAGTCAATATATAAATTAATAAACAAAACAACACAAAGAGATAGTCAGGTTTCAATAAATAACTACACATTCCAAAAATAATCAAATAAACTTACACAAAAAAATAATACTATTAGTTCCATTTACTGCTATCTTCCATGTACTTATTAAGTTCATAATAGGCCTTTTTTTGAAGTATGCTTTTTATGAAAATTTTGAATTTATTGTCCGTCATAATTAGGACATTGTCAGGTATTCTATTGTAGAAGTGTACGCAGTGCCCCACAAACGATATGCTTACCTTAACTTAACTTTAATTTCGGGATTACCAATTTGTCTTTATTTCTAGTATTATGATGATGATTGTCGCTATTTTTTTGAAGGAGAAATATATTTTTACGCACATACATAATATTTTTATAAATAAACTGACTATATACTGTCATCATTTTTATTTCTTTAAACATATTTCTTAAAGAATCGCGAAAATTCAAGTTGTAAATATTGACGTCATTTAAATATAAATAATGTTTTGCAAAGATAATCTTAAGATTTCTTGTTTTGATCGTGACCATAAATACGACATCTTAGAGCGCTATAAACAATAGCCTGAAGGAAATCGTACTTAATGTATTTTAGTTTATGTCATTTGGATATAAACAAGACTCGAATAGTGTGTTTTTTAATAGTTAGTTTCTTAGATATTGGTCTAATTTTAAAGTGACCCGTGTAGATATAGTGCAGAGTTAGTACGACTTTGAGGAACTGGTTTATTCACATCTGGTTTTAGGTGCGGTTTAAGACTGTGGTCTGCGGTTATTACAGGAATGTCTTAAGCGTGTCTTAAAAAATACGTATTGCTATCGAAGCTTCAAATCACCTTCCTCGCAAGTTAGGACATAAGAAAAACTCATGCAAACTCTGACAAACAAACTCTGTCATCAAAACGATATTATCTATACTTCGATTGGACTGTTTTTTTTTTTATTTAACTTTTTTGGCAAGTGATCTTATACAATCAATATCTATGTCAATTTTTTTAATAAATAATCAAAATACGATAAAAATCAATCTCTCCGATATTATTTTATAGGGCCCGGCCGGGTGGATCTTTACTGCGCCTGTGGTGGTATTCTGGATCTTCCCTACAATGGATCTTTCCTCTTCTAGAGAGTGATTAATTTGATGATTTTTATTTTTTTAATGAGGCGACATATTGCTTCATATAATGGTGACACTGATGATTAAACGTCAAATGGTGTATATAACTGCTTCAAAAACGGAAATAAAACTAATAAGGTTTGGTCAATTCAACCTAATGAAGGGTTTTGGGTAATGCTTAAGGTCGCAATAATGTTCTAAATGAAAATCATCATGTTAGATTTTACGTGTTCAAATTTTTTGACGTTCGATCATCAATGTGGCCATATAAAAAGCAAAAATTAGTCGCATGGAAAAAATAAATATCTCCAAGTTAACCGCTCTCTAGGGGATAGAGAAGATTCATAATTGCACCCTTGGGCTGGTATTCCAAACGCTCTCGTGGCCGTATTACCCCGGCCGGTACGAGACGGCCGGCACGAGAAAAACTGTTTTCTCGTGCCACGAGAGTGGTTCAGAATAGCACCCCAGGGCCTCGATTATAATGGGAAGATAAAAACGTCATACCTTCACCTTGACGGTATAGTTGAAGATAAATTCCCTCTAGCGATTATAAAGATATACTACCGACCCCCCACTTTCAAGTTTTGGGTAGGTACATAGATATGAAACAAGGGGAAACGTACGTCACTGTACACATATCTACGCTATAAAATGACATAGCTTCAGTATGACGTCATAGTTGAAGATAAAAGTCTCCCCACCAACTACAAAGGTATAGCACCGATACCCTCACCATCAAGTTTTGATGGAAGTACATCGGTTTATACCGACGAGTCTAGAACCCCTCGATACGTTTATCTACGCATTAAAAGTGTCAAAAATTTGGTTCCACCGAGCCATATTTCCTTTAATCATGATTTATTTAACTTTTTAATCGTTTTGAGATTGGCATTTTTTCTAAAGGCCTATTAAAAATATGAGAGAGAAAAAAGTAAGTTTTGAAGTCGAATTAAATTCCGACATAACTGTCACTTTAATAAAGCGAACACCTAAATGTGAAAATAATGTCTCTAGGTTCTGTCCTATTAACAAATAAGAGTATCTAGGCGTTAGAAAGTTACCACCTAAAAAAAAAATTTTGTTATTATATTTTTTCCATCTGTTTTACTATCTTTCCGAGTGTATGTATCGAGACGTTAAAGGAGCTGGCTTTGTGGTCAATCGGTAAATACATACAGACGATTGTTAAGCGTACCTTCTAGGTGATTTCCAAAAGTCATGCAAAATTCAAGCGAGCATTTTTTGCTTGAATTGGGATTTATTGAAGTTTATAATTAAACAGAAGCGTATTTAAAATATAAATGAAAACTGTTTTAAATGCTAATGACGTAAGGAACGCGGACTAATTGTTTGCGGTCATTCTATTGGCTTGTTTCGATTATATGATGTCGATATGACAAGTAAGTAGAACATACCGAGGTAAGATACAGATAGTACAGAAGTTAAGTATACCGTCTCGATATATACAGATGAAGACAACTTTTATAATCGAGGCACGGGGGTGTGATAACAGCCAGTCGCGAATTTATTGTACATGTATATTCACTGTGCTCGAGCGCTGCACTGTATGTTTGTTCATGCTTGTGTAGTACCTGCCTTTCATTTCTTATACATAATATTCGTGCAATAGTTTTTTTTTTAAATTTATAGACAATAGACAATATAAACTGTTTCATTATTTTGCATAATCATGTTACGAAATTTAAAATCTAACAACCAGTTTTTTATTTATTCCTTTCCTATCCCTTCGCCTCCCTGCATATTGCATTTCATACTCGCACACATGATCACACAACCTCACCGTTACACACATACATACAAAAACTCAGCTTTATATTTACATGGTGTTTTGGGGCCAGACCGTGAAACTTTAGAGTATCATTCCTAATGGTCATATTTTTAAAAAACCCTTTGACTTTTTTTTCTAAAACTCTTTTTTTATGCAAAAAAATATTAAAACGATTTGAAAATGTATAAAATCCTTTACGTATCGGACTAGCATCCCTTCCACAAACCCCAACCCCTCTCGAACCGAACCGCTTCTCTAGTCAGCGTTCGGTGCGTATAGTTACGTTAATCAGATAAATTTGTAATCTTTTTTTTTTTAATTAAAAAATTCGTAAGAATGCTTTTAAAAATATATCACGACAAATGCTCCTCTGAAATTTTGTGGTATGGCCCTAAAAAACATAGCATAATTTATTTTTATTATACACCTACCGATTCTTATTTGTGGAGTAGTTTTATTGGCTTTGTTATTTTTTAATGTAATTATGCCCTATAACTTTTTTTAATTTTATTTAAAATTAAATAAATAATAAGAATGCCCGTCGTGATTCTAATAATTAAATTCATTAATAATTTACATGTATTATTTTTTTCTACATTGGCTACATTGTGAAGCATACAAAATAGATGATAATATAGGGTAACGAACTGCTTCGATTACACGCGTACTTTTTTTCTCGCGTGTTGTATTTTCCTCCGTGACTCCATAATACTGAATGAAGATTTACTCTTGTATATAAATTAGCGCAATGGACCGATAAGACCTCCTTTGTTACAGAGCCTACCTAAAATAACTGGTACAAATCGTACATAAAAATGCTTATTTTATATACTATTGAAATTTCGGTATTTAGAAAAAAGTATTGAAACTTTTACCGACGCATCATTTAATCACAGATTGAATACGTTCCTCAGCATAGTGTATTTAATACCTCGGAGTAATAATTCACAGTCGCGAATTATTTTTCTAAGATTAAAACGGTGTTTGCATAGTGATTGAAAACAGATGAAATAAATAACATTATTTTGTTTTTTTTTTTAATTTGTTTCATAAACAAAACAATTTTTACATAAATGAAACATATTGAGGCAAAAAATACAAAAACGAAACGACCTCTTATGCTTGACGTGGGAAAAAACTTTACCAAGTTAATTCTTAATCACGAGAACTGCATTAGAGAGACTTACATTAATTAATGCATCTTGATGCTTTTTTGTTACACCTTCATTTTTATGCCTCCGTTGCGGTAATATTATGTTTGTGCATTCTGAAATTATACATTTTAAAAATATTATTTGCGTATTAAGGATTCTTTGAAAAACAAAGTTTTTTTTTGAGACATCGAATTTCACCTTAAGACTAATTTTACCTTTTTGGAACTGCATATGTGTATTATTTAGTAAATAAACATATACGCCCTTTACATAATAAAATAAAAGAGATTCTCCGTGATTCATGTTAAAATGTGTCAATTACAATTTCTGAACTCGGCAACAAAACATACTTTAGGTTTAAAACTTTCACCACCACTTTAGATGTGAAAGTGTTAAACTTAACGTAGTTTTTAATGCGGACTGATTTTTTTTTACTAAAATGCTAATTTCATAACACTATTTTTGTTATGTAATAGCTGAATGCTGCATTTTAGTCATTTTAATTATGTAACTCTACTTCATAAAACCTTATATAAAAATAATATTGCGCCTATTACCCAACTAAATCTTATTATTGTCTATTTTAAAAAGTTAATTAATATTGAACATTATAAAAAAAAAAGATGCGTTATTTTAATTCATGTATTTATGAAAGATTTGGCATAGAAAACTACAATGTATATCATTATTCCAATGAATGAATGATTCGCACAAAACAAAGTTTGACAAAAAAAATGGAGACGGCAAGAAGAAGTGGAGTGGAAGAGTGGAGGAGAGGGATTTTTATAATATAGTTGACCGATTCAAATTTTGATATGATAATAACATGAACATAATTAAGAACACTGAAAAACGTTGCATTAAAAATATCTAAATTGGGACAAAGTATGTTAAATTTGTTGCAGTCATAATAAATAAACGAGTTATGAACACATTTTTTTTGGGCAATGGATTTTTTTTTCAAAACTTGTCGTGTTCACTTTACGAGACAGTTTATTAAAATACGCTCTAAGAGATAATGACTATCGACAAAATTGTTTTAAATTTTGAAGAGAAAAGACAGATCAGAAATGCTTCTACGTTTAGTAAGTGAAGTTAAACTATGAAAGGAAGAAGAGTCTTCGTACGAGGCAAAGTAAGAGTGAGATTTACCATCCAGAAGTTAAAAGAATCTATTATGTATCCTATCTAGTTGTAGTATATATATTGTGTAGAGATAATTCCAAACAACAGAAGCTAATTCAAACGGCTCCAGATATAAATGACATGTGTGCTTTCCAATCGAAGAACGTGCATATGAACGGAATTGATACACTTTTCAAGTCATTTACGTTGTTGGAATGTGGTCTTGTACGAAAAACGAAATGATATGAAAAAATAGTACGAAAACGAATATGGAAACCGCATTCTAGGAGAGTTGTTCGCAATTTTCGTTTCGCGTTATATGGAAACCGCATTAGAAGAATACTGTGTTCTACGAGGGTTGACTGTACATGCTAAGGAGTATTATGCCAGTACAGGAACTGTAATATTACAGTAAAAAAACAAATGTACAAATAAATCATCATCATACCCCCTGTCCGCTCCCGATAGTGCATAAGGTACTTAAGGCAACGTATATAGATCATCTGTTACACGAAGGTAAAGTAATCCGCCTTACGTTTCAGGTTGCATTCTAGTAACGTGGATGATTGCGGTGTAGAACCACCTTTAAAATATACATTTTATTTCGACACTCTCAGGAATCGAATCTCTCTGTGTGAAATAGAACCAGAATCCTGGTTGAGTGCTTTCGACTCTATGGCTATTTTTAAAAAATAAAAATCCTGAATAAGGAAATCTAGTGGAGACACGTCGTAGTGTAGTGTTCGCACGTTCGCCTACCATGTTTATAAATAGATATTTTAAAGTAAATGTGTTTGAAATCGAACCAGAAAACGAGCGGGACAAAACTTGTGACTTTTTCGTATAATTCAATTGTGTTTTTGTAATTATTATCGTATTTTTGTAATTATTATTGTAAAATAATTTCACTGGACGCTTACAAATAGGTGAGTTGAGAAATGTTGGAAACTTAGTTCTGTTGAGTAATTTTAAGTTCTGAATCACTAACGAGAATTTAACGCTAGTATAATATTGTAATTAATAGCTGCGTCATATTTTTCACAATAGGTACAATATATGGAAATATCAAGATTTGAAAAAGCAATAAATTAAATATTTTTAAGTACACGATTATGTCAAAAATGTTTATGGTATGAACAAATATTTTTTGACAAGACTACTTTAAACATTCGGCCATACTCAAAATACTGTTGATCAAACTCACTGGTATAAAAAGAAGTATAATAATTGGAAGTATTTTCATGCGTTGCCTGATGAATAAATGAATTCAGCCAGATGAATCTGACCCACAAAAAGAAAGGTTTCAGCTCTTTTAATTCACAAGAGTCAATAGAATTAAGAGTTGAGGAAATTTGAATGCTTAAACATAGGCAAAATGGTAATTGTTACGCAGTATGTTAACCAACCAATGACAGGTCTTATTTGTAATTTGCTAAACTTCCCTTCAGAAATGTTTTCCCTCGCTGTTAGAATAAATTTCAGCATGATCATGTTTTTAATATTGAAGACATTATGGAAATTCATCTGTACTTAGGTATTTTTTTACAATTAAAAATAAATATTTGCACTTACTGGAGCGTTATTATTTTTCACAATAAAGGCGATTTTGTCATTTCATGCAAAATATTTTAATTACGTTTTTGCGATATTCTTTGTCTATTTACAAAAAGCATTTAAAACGTTTTAGGTTGTTGTCCAAATGAGTACTTTTTAAAAATAAATTTCTTGTTATTTTCTAAACACATAATTTATAATACTTGTTGATAGATTCAAAAATTTTACATTGAATTTCTAAAATTTCCCGAGAGTTATAAATAATATTTCCGCGCACCGCACCGCACACCTGTTCGAATCGGAGATTTTCACTAAAAAAGAGGCGAACCATTTCATATCATTTAGGATTTTCTCCGTCAATCTAACACGACATTTTTACTCCATGCTTCAACATTCTTCCTACGAGTGAGTGGATTCTTTGATCGTTGGTTGATGGACTACTTTCATTGCTGGGCGTATAATTTGATAAATATTTATATGCTTTATGTATCGATATTCACAGTGGATTAACCATAAAATGGACACCTACGTAGCGATTCGTTTGTTTCGGTAAACCGTTAATATTATTTTCACGTGGTGTTGAATGATACACTCAATTGAGATTATGAATAATGGGCAAGTGTACTTGTACAGAGTTGGTAGTGGCAATTATTGCTATTTTTGTTTAATTTTATTAGCATTCGTTATTATTCCCTTAGCATTATAAATGCTTTTGCGATTATTTCAGATTTCAACTCCGTACCATGTAAATGAACTTTTATAATTCCGAAACTTTTTCATTTTTTCGGACAGATTAATTGATTCCTTTTTTTGATGATGAAAATATTTTTTTAAACCACATTTTTTAAGGGATCCAATTTTAGGATCTTTTCGCATACAATTCAGTTTTAAAAACTTTTTTCATTATTTTGTTTTTTTGATTGCTAAACCTAATAACCGATTTTCATTGTGATTGTTTAGCGAAATTAAAATGCGAATACTACTTAGTTATGACTGTATTTAATCGAAGGTGCGATATTTTTTTAATTAGCTTATGTTTTCAGCAGATACGAGTGAAATTTATACTTTTATAACATAATTATTTATTCACAATACTAAATTCATCGGTTGTGTACAGTATCCCACATACCTGTATTTCGAGAGGGAATTTCACCACTCGGAAGTGGTACGAGAGAGATCATTGACAGAACTGTATACGATGACGTCAGAAGGCTGTGCTCGCGGCAAGGTCTTGGCTATACAACAGCTTCACTGACTAGTACTGACTTCAAACTGCTCTCTACAATCATCTCGCCACACATTCTGCATTCTCAGATTATGTTATATAGCGCCTAGAATTCCTAAGATTTACCGAGCCTAATGTATTATTCGAAATAGCATGAAATTATTCACCACAAGTGTTACAAAGTTAATACCAAATTTTAAGCATGCGTGTATTATATTCCTATTATTTTTATTATTTTGGAAACAAAACGACTAAAAAGATTTACAATGCAAAATTTTATGAATGTAGAAAACGAGGAAGACCGAGAAAGGCATGACCAAATCCAAGAAATGCTTAAATGAGCATTCTTATTATTTTGTTTATATCGTATTTTATAACATTATGTACCTAGCTTTTTTAAACCTTTAAACTGCATTTCTTTGAAATGTTTGTCGTTTATTTGTTTATCTATTTTTTTTCATTTTTAATATCTAGCTTATTTAAAAAAAAAAAAAAATTAACATTAACTGTACTTCTAAACAGTTCTTTATTTTATTGTTTATATTGTTTTTTTTTTTAATTTCTGTTGTTTTTACACTCTTCTTTTTATTTTTGTTTTAAAACCAACTATACTTCTTAACACTATTCCTATCTTTTATTTCTTTATATTGTATTTTTTTAAATTTATGTTGTTTATAGACTCATCTTCTTTTTTTATACCAACTTTACTTCTAAACACTGTTCTATCTTTTATTGCTTAATATTGTATTTTTAAAATTTAATGTTGTTTATATACTCATGTTTTATATAACTTCCTTATGGGCGTGAAAAATTAATAAAATAAAAAATAAAAATCGGAATAATCGGTGAACGTGCATGATGTTTGTATAAATCCTCTACCACTCTATTTCCTCATCCCTTAACCTTCTCAAGAGCTCTTTTTTTTCTCATGTCTTTTATAATATATTATTTTTCTCTTTACTATGTAACATGTTTTCTCATTATATTTGTGAAAAACTTTAACTGGATGTATGTACTATTTTTTTAAATTTTGTATTCTTATGTAACAACTGTTGTTTTTCCTTAATAAATAAAAAATAAAAAATAATAAAAATAAATAAATGCAGAAGAAGCTAGATCTGTTTGCAAAGACAGGGTGACGTAGGGTTTTATCCTCTCTGCGTACCCTACGTAGAAACGGCTCTATAGTCTGTTATGTATTATATTTTTCTTTAAACACATTTTTAAAATTTCATTTGATTGTAGAACCCTCTTTCATAGCTATAGATCAAAATATATTTTTAAAAAACTTATTTTTAAATCATTCAGTTTCTTAGTTTCAAAAACATATTTTTTAAAGTAGCGATGTAAATATTGTTTAATCAATCTCTATGGCAAATAAAACTGTTAAAAAAGTAGTTTTTTAAATCTTGTTTCTTTTCTACAAAGTCCATGTTGATTGCTAATATATTATCTCCATACTGGTTTTGTATTCTGTCGACTGGTGTTCGGGCCACCATTAGCGACATAGCGACCGATCGTTCGGCGAAGAATTGTGAATTTGTTTCACGCTTCTGCCATCTCTTCAAGTGGACTCAAATATTCAAAACCCAAAGGCGACGAGCATGTGAAACTAATGCCCTACATGTTTCTTATTACATCTGTCTTAGTCAATTTCAAAAGACAGTATTTTTAAACGTAAATTTCAATGTAACGGTTAAGTGGAAGTATTCTTAGTTTCCAAAGTTATATTTTCAGTCATCGATATAATAATCACGATTATTTCGATAACTTCGTATTTCGTATTCCAGCTAAAAAGAGCCTGTATTTACAAAGTAGATTTTTTTAAATTACGAAGGTACGTATCTTTCCGCAATCAACTTAGAATGTTGTTAAGTAGGTAACTATTCAAAATATTAAGCGTTTTAATTTGATTAAATGATATCTTCACTATTTTTCTCAGTAATAGAGAGAAATAGCTTCTAAAAAGCTGTTTTTGAATATAAGAATAACTTTGTTTTGCATTGCTATTTAGTTGAAGCTTATAATCAAACAGCTCTCAGGCTGTAAGGAGAATTTCAAGAACGTGAGTTAACATCTTCCAATATAATCATGCAATTATTGTGTGTCGCAAAATCATTAACACCTTAAATAAATACAAATCGAGCGCTTTTAGCAGCGGAGACGTGACCAATTGAATAAGTAAGTTTATTTCTTAGAATTGTTAAATGTGGCTGAATACATGAATTTAAATGTTAAGAAATAAGAATTCGTCACGCACGCCACTTTTGATACTCTAGGTTTGTCACCGCCGCCGCCCGTAAACTCTGCTACCGAATTTTATTATTTGGACTAGCTACTAATTACGAAAGGTAAATTTTCGATTTTGGATCTAATATTTAGGTTATTAATCAAATTTTTACTCTTTAACTGTATCAAATATATTTCAATTAATCCATTTTAAGCGTTGCGTTAATAGGTCGTTAAATTTTAATCGAATTATTCATTCGGATTTAATTAAAATTTCTACATTTGTTTGGACATCCTCATGTTAATACGGGAGAAATAAAAACATTAAAACTCTACAGAATAAAACTTAAAACATATTATATCTTCAAACGTTGAAAGATACATAAATAAATTGTCTTTCTCACAGCAAAGCGACAATTAAAATATAATATAATGTTCCAATTTTCATTCATAAAATAATCAAGGGGTTAAATTACAGTAAAATAACATTTTTTTTTTAAATTTTTCATTGGTTAAATCACAGTAAAATTTAATCAAATTTTACTAAACTAGAGATAAAAAAGATAAGATTTTCAATGCGGAGAAAAATACTCAAAACTCATTATACAAGGCTTTAAACGATGAGTTACCGTAGCCTTAACGTAGCCTTAAAATATTTTAAATCAATAAAAAAAAACTACTATTGATATATTTAAATAATGTTTTATAATTTAATTAGAAGTTTATAATAGTTTTTAAGATGTTACGAAAATAAATCAATAAATTAATATTGTTGAAGAAAAAATATTTTCTTACCTGGAGAAATGCCTAGTGCTGAACATGTGTTGTCTACATCTTTCCTCATCTGTTCGATAGCCAAAGATAACACTGGTTCAATCTTCTCTCTCGCTAATACACTGCTGCATGAAGTCATCAGCGTATCACTTGATGAACTCATTCCATCGGGTTCTTCCATCTTCACTGTCAAGTTTGTAAATGGAGTAAAACTTGACGTCAAGATATCCAAGTTCAAAGGTCTTAAATTGTATTTCTTCTGAAATGACGTGTCTTGCAAAACTTCACGTAAAAGCTGGTGATCAATGGGTTTTGCGAATGGTTCTGTTTTAGGAACCACCAGATTCTCGTAAGTGGGTTGGGCTTGATTCTCAGATTGAGCCTTCTGGTGCGAATATATAGAGTCTTGCAGGATTTGATTTTCTTTCAAAAACTCTTCTATATCAATGGCTGCTTCGTCCTTTATCACCGTGGACGAGAACTGAGATGGGGAAACGGGCTGGTTGTAATGCGGAGAAGAGTGGTTGGAATATGAAGTACAGGTACTCGCTGGGGAATGAGGGTAAGGAGAGCTTCCGGAATATCCCGGGGAAAGGAGATTATTAGGTTCTTGCTTGATGGTGAGATACGGTGAGTAGGAATTCGGAGAAGAGTACGATAAATTTGATGTATCGTACGGAGAGCAAGGCTGAATACTGAACGTTGGAATCGAGCCTTCGTCCGACGAGGGGGATGGAGTAGGGTATACGGGAGATTGGTACCCAAAGTTGTGGAACTGCTCAAACAGTAGAGTGTTGGGATCGTTTTGATACAGGTTCGATCTTTGTGGCTCGGTCTTGAATGCCGGCATGGACTTCAGCTGCGGAATGTTGTCCTCCAGTATGGTCGTCGGGAAGTCAAAGTCCTGAAGGTTCGAGTCCTTGTTCTTGATGCAGTCGTCCTCGTCGCAGGCTCCGAACATGGGCTCGGTGGTAGGGTCCCCGAGCAGCGTGACGAGGTGCCGCAGGGAGGGGGGGGACACGGGGACCTCTCCGTCGGGGGACAGCAGCGACAGGTCGAAGCTGTCCGCTGTGAAGGTGTAGGGCGTACTGGGCGGGGACTGGCCTGCCGAGGGAACCGTCTGGGGCATCTGTAAAAAAAAACAAGTTAGTTTGCACTCTCGCTCATATCAGTACCTAAATAAACCTTTTTAAATGTACTTTTACAGAATCTTAACGTGGCGTCGTAAAACACAATTGAATGAACCCGTATTTTTTTCATCCTCCGATTATCATAATAAAAAATCAATCCAAATTATGTAGTGCACAGTATATTCGAATCTTTAATAAAATTTACTTATAGGTGCGTGACAGAACGTTTTAAAGTAAAATATTCTAGTGTGCTTACTAACACAAACGAAATTTGTATTAATATTTAAAGCATTCACTTTGTGGTCAAACATTTTACTAAATGTTATTAACTATTTGTATTAAACCAATTACCGACTACCGGTTTCGAGACGTACACGCCTTTACTTTTTTCATTTATTTCTCAAACAACAGAATATTTTCTAAATTAGTGCATGTTTGTCCTAATCAGTGCATGCGCTTATTAAAATGCATGTCGTGTTGGTTTTATATTTTTGTGCAACAACTATGGTGAAGGTGAATAGTGGGTTTTGCATATTGGTTTGCATGTTGGTTTAATTGGTGTCCTGACGAAGAGACGGGTACGTCTCGAAACCGGTAGACATTGAAAAGTCGGTAAGTGGTTATACACAAATATTTCATAACATTTAGAGAAATTTTTATGTTTACGTGGTTCACCGACAGGCACTAACAGATTAACGAAAAAACAGCAGAGATATTCGGTTCTATAAAGAATGAGCAAAATTATAACACAATGCCATCTACTCGTACATATTTCTCGGGTGTCGGATGGTAGATGGACGAAAAAAGTGATGGACTGAAGGCCAAGACAGAATGTAGAAAAGTAGGAAGTCCCCAGACCGGCCTGTATTACAATGAGAAGTTAACAGTTATCTTCAATTTTTACTTTATACACAATCGAAGATAACTCTGCAAACTTCCTATTGTAATCTTTCCAACACGTGTTAGGTTGCAGGTCTAAGGTGGCAAAGGGTGGCGGCTGACAGGGAATCGTAGAGACTTAGAGTATATACATCATACTCTTAAGTGTGGAGGTCCAATCGGGAGGCCTTTGTTGGACTCAAGAAAAAGGCTGAGTAAGTACATATGTCCTCTACCAGTGTAAAACTAAACGTGTTATTTTTCGTCGAAAATTTAAAAAAAGATCACGTTTTTAACCTCAAGCGATCAACATTTTTAAAAACAGAACATAATGTATATGAAACGAATAAAGTACCTACAATTAAAATAAGGAAGATTAATCTAACCGCATGTATTAATAAGAACATTTCGTTGTGAAAACAACGTGCGTCACGACGCTAATGACGTCAGAGGACATTAAAATTCCCTCCGCGGAGTACAATTCTCGGGTCGAAATTGGGAGACAGGGACTTGTCACATGTTTTGTTCGGGTTCTCACGCGGTGCAAGTGTTGCAGCTTAGACTGAATAAATCGTTATCAAGCCGTTGACACTTGTAAAAAAAGCCGTGTTGAAGGGGTGCATCGTTTAAGATGAGACTGGGAATAAAAGGTTCTTTTTTCCTTATTGTTTCTGTCCTTCCAGACGTTCTTTTAGTCACGTCCGGACAAGGATTTATTTTTCTCCAAAACAAAGCATGAGAAACGCCGTATTAAAATAATGTTTTGCGTATATTTTAATTACTTCTTTGCTGAGGAAATATAACTCACGGAGTGAAGAAATAAAATTTCCAGCCACTGGCTGCTTTTAAAAATTCCACGCGATTCTGTCGTGGACTCACATCGTTAAATCATAGTGCATTGCGACATGGCCGATTGCCGTTGCCGATTGCGACACAAAATAGACTTTAAGTGCATAAACACACCATTTTTCTAAACACATAGTTTAACATGAAGATGACTTTTTTACACTTATTTTTTTCAAGAAGTTTTTGCCGTGTGAAATAAAATCAGAACCCTGGACAAGTGTTTTCGACTTGACAGCTATGCTCAGAAAAAAAATCCTGGCGCGTTCACCAACCATGCTCGAGGCCCCAAGTTCGATTCCTGGCAGGGTCGATGTAAATTATATTTGACATAAAATATTGAAATTAGTAAGTTATGACCTCCCTTATCTTACAGCAACGAATGAACTCTTTAAACAAACCAATCAAAGATAAGTAAACGCTTTCAACTATAATCTTTAAAATTTGTTCGTAAATAGGGATATATCGCTTTATTTTCAAATATTTTTTAAGTAATGAAAGTCTAGAAATACTGTCCAGTAAAAAAAATAATTTTGCTTATTATTAGTAACATAAAGAATATTTTTAAAATTGTAATTTTGAATTCCCGCAAAAACTGTCATTCCCTTGGCCACGCCCCTAATACGTCACGATTCATGTTTATTTGTTCCTGGACATCGAAATTGGTTTAGAATATTATCACGAATCTTGACGTCACAACTATCAATACCGATCACGTCGTGTTTTTATAACAACGTATTTTTATTAAATTATTTTTTTTACATTTATGTATGAAAAAAATTATCCACAATATCCATATTGATTTCGAAAAGAAAATTCATTATTCTACATCCATTTTATATAATTTTATTGGTATTAGTAGCATGTAATATTTTCCTATTAGCCACTAATATATATTTGTAGACGAAGAACTAAAACTTTTAAAAAATGTACTCAACTTGGACACAATACGAGAATATTAGAACAATATCATGAACAACATTCTAAAACGAGACAAGGACAGTCGAGACTAATAAACCATATACTGAAATTATACAATAAACTACCAGACAATACTAAACAAAAGACTCAGACATCTTTTACAAAAGATATTAAAATTATTATCACTAACGATAGAATGTTTAATAATTTTGTTTAATGAATCCGTAGGTTTACATTCAAAAAAATATTCAAATACTTCTCTATTCCTGGACTAGCACCTGAAGCGTAAGACTGATATAAGCGTGCTCTGAGCATACAAGAAAAACTTTTTTTGAGACGCGTTAATAAACAAATGAGGTGTTTTTTAGTTGGTTTGATTAAATACGCTTCTTTACATAATTTTACTACCGCATATTGGATAACTATAAAACCGTATTTCATCCGCGATAAAACTTTCACTGATAATTTTAAGATAAGGACTTAACCAAAACCACGCAAGTTTGTTATCTATAGGTGACATTATACCTATACCTGTTTGCTTTTGCAAATATAAACAAATGTTTGTATCAACACGATAAAGATGTGTGTTCTATGGGAACAAAAGTATTAAAAAGTATGGCCGAATGTTTGTAGACTATCACTTCCTCTCACTTCTGTTCAATGTAATTCATAGTACTAACGCTCCTATATACCTGCGTGAAAAATTTCAACGCCCATCAGTTGGTTTACCTCTTCGTTCTAATTCTCAAGGCACTCTCTTAATACCCATCCACAATTCCTCATTCTTCTCTAACTCATATAGTGTCCATGCAGCTTGACTGTGAAATCATCTCCCATCCACCATCAAAGATACACAACAACAACAACAAACCATCACGCCGTTTCCCCGTAGGGATAGGCAGAGAGGATAGAACGCCATAACACTCTATCTTGGCATACAGACCTCGCTTCCTCTACATTCATACATCTTCTTATGCACGCACGCCGATTATTCCTACTTTTGACATGTCCATCTTCAAGTATTTGATGGACTTGATCGTGCCATGTCTTTCTCGGTCTTCCTAGTTTTCTGCATCCATCAACATTTGCATCGTAGATCCTTTTAGCCGTTCTTTCGCTGTCCATTCGCTCTACATGTCCAAACCAACGCAGCGCCCCTTTCTTGATTCTGTTAATAATGCATGTCTCAGCCTTACACACTTTACGGATCTCGACATTTGTGCACCTATCATACATCGTTTTACCACACATTCGCCTGAGGGATCGCATTTCGACAGCATTCAACCTACTACCATCAAAGATGTTACTACATTATCTCTGTTTAAATCACGTCTGAAGAAACATCTCCTTTCTCTTCATTAATCTCTCCCCCTTTCCTTTTTCCTCTTTGCCCCTTTTTCCTCTTTGTTCCTTTTTTTCATTGAGTAATAGTTTTGATTTAAGTTAATTTATAAACAAACACGTTTATTTCTATTTTTATATATCTTGAGCTTTTTAATATATTTTTTTCCATTGAATATGTTCTGTTACTTGAATTATAAAAATATTTTTTTTATTTTATTGGTTCGTTGGAAGAAATTGCCATTTGGCAATAAGCCCGCCAATTGACAAAAAACATAATGTACAAAAAGTCAAATATATAAAAAAAATAATAAATAAATTACAAAAAAAAAACAACTGTCTAAGAAATAGGGAAATTGAAAAACATTTTCAGGCAAGCCCTAGTAGGTGAAATAATTCAGGCAGATGAATCTCACACACATCAATAAAGGTTTAACGCAATTTCCTGTCATGCTACCCCACACTATTGTCATAAAGCATATGAAACGTATGGCAGCTAGCAAGAATAGATCAATATCAAATTATTAGTTCTGATATTAAATTATAAGTTCTAATACCAAACTATGGTAAGTTAAGTTTAATTTTATTTTTCAAATAACCGTACAAACAGAATCAATAAAACAGAAAACAAATCATCACAATGATAAATTATTTTACAACTTTTTGAGTTTGTCCAAATTTCTATAGGCCAAAACTGAATTTCAACCCCAGGGTATTGTTTATGAAACCAACTGGTCTAAGAAGTACAGAAAAATATTTTCATCAGGTGAATCTTCCCCTCAAAAATTTTCTGATTTTTAACTTAAATAATGTTAAAAATATGGGAGTTTTTAGATCATAATTTGTTGCACCAGAGAGGGAAAACATTTTTGAGAAGGGAATATAGGCAGAATGGTAAACATTACACAATGTGTAAAGTGGCTACTTAAACCACCCAATGGCAGGTCATAAGCCCTGTAAATGCATAGACTTGCATATTCCCTTCTCAAAAATGTTTTCCCTCTCTGTTGTAACAAATTTTCATATAAATTATGTGTAAAACATAACAACGAACCAAAAAGTAAAAATTAACTGATTTACTTTTCAAATGTATGCCTTTCATTTCATTGTGCATTTTATTGAACACTTATTTTAAAGAACTCGTAGGGTTTATCAATAAAAACACCTAATTTTGGTTTTTTTATGTGACTTTCTATTTAAATAAGTATATTAACCCAGTGAGGTCACATTATTTTTATTATAATATAAAACATAGTTTATAATGGAAAAAAAATATGAATAAATAAACAAGTTTCGGTTTTGGCTGAAAATCTTGTTTTGGTCGGTCACTAGATGTTTAAGCATGGACATAATGGTGAATGTTAGTGTGTAAAGTTATAACTTAAAATAACCAATAACATGTCATAAGCGGTACAAATCTTCCTATCGTAATTAGTATTACTGTATTATTATTTTCAGTTTTTTTCTTCATTTTGTGTATATATATATTTTTTTTCTCATGTATATTTAAATTTATATAACTTCAAAAGACTAAATAACTATAACAGAGTAAGCAGAAGAGCTAGTCTTTTTTGGAAAATTACATTTTTTAGATTAACTTAATATATAAAAATAGATTGTAATAGAAAAAAAAAACGCGTATCATTTGATGTACTTAACTATATTTAATATAAAAAATAATAAAATGCCTAGGCTTCTTTATTCCCATCTCAAAAAGATTCTCCATCTCCGTTAAAGGAACAGTCAATTAAACAAAGATTTTTCTCATGTTTGTTGTGCAGCTCTCAGCTTACTTATCTGTTTTTTTTTGTCTATAATTATTATAGGCGTTGAAAGTTCAATAAAAAAATAACTCATTTTCACACGCGTTGAATAAGCAGATGGGCTCACAAAACAAATATCTATTTTCGTTCAGAATTTTTTTATATGACGCAATACGGAATATGTGGGAGTAAGTGTTTAGGTGTGTGTAAGTGCAAGCATCGTTAAATAGCAAGTGGGATCGTATCACAGCCAGAAAGGATCAGTATTTATTTATTTTTAAATAAATTCAGGGGCGTGTTAAATATATCAATAGATTTTTAAAAAGCTTTGTAGTAAGAGCAAGAACTATAGAGGTAAGAGTGTTGTGCATAGTTAGTGCTACAGACTGGCAGATGGAATAAATACTTTTTTTTTGTTACGCGAAAGGGGACATAAAGGTTAATTTTGAAGAGTAGGTTAAAAGAGTCAACTTTATTATTAAATAATTTATATAAATAGTATGATTCAGATATAGTGCGTCTATTTTCAAAGGAAGAAAATCCATTTTGTAAAAAATATATTAAAAAAACACAAGTTTTGGGTTAAATTATTCATTATATTAAAGAAATACTCCTTTTCAATTCCACAAAGGCAAAACTCTTAAAAATGATTGATTTTCTCTTATTTTTCAAATGTTGTCATGTGGATATAAACTAAACTATATCTCAGTTCCATAACCACGAGTCGGCATCGTGGTGTAATAGTCAGCGCGTTTGCCTACCATGCAAGAGGTCTCGGGTTCGATTCTCGACATGGTTGATGTGAAATATTTATTGAAAAGGGTGTTTTTACACTAACAATACTTCAAAGCCCCTGGACTGGTACCTGAAGCGTAAGACGTAAATGAATGGTACAAATATTTAATAACATTTAGTAAAATGTTTGACCACAAAGTTAATATTTTAAATATTAATATTAAGATAAATTTAACACTTAAGAGGGTGTGTTGTTCACTCAATGTTGTTTGAGGAAAAAAAAGGTAGAGGGGATGGAGGGAGGGGGTAAGCTTAATAGGTTTAATAGGGTGACAATTACAGTGGAACATCGTGTATAAAGGACTTTATTGAAAGTTTGTTTGATTATTGATCAAAGGAACATTATTTTTTAAAGCTTTCTTTATGTGAAATGTAACCATATTATTTACTTTTAACTCTTTATTAGTTTTCTGTAACATTTTAACTCCTGTATTTTTATTAATGTAACAATTTGAATTAATAAGGTGATTTGCGGAATAGGGTGCATCTCGAACCGGTAGGCATAGAAAAGTCGGAAAGTGGTTGTATACAAAAAGTTAATAACATTCAGTTAAATTTAGTGCTTGTCTGTACGAATTTGGGCTTATTAAAATTAATAAATGAGTCATTAGAAAAAAAAGTTAAATTATGTTTGTTCAGTGACGCGTGTTTGATCATTATTTTTTTTCTAGTGTATTTATTTTGTTTAAATAAAATGGCGTAGTATTATTGTTTCGCTTTTGCCACTATCGAATTGAATGATTCTATTGCAAAATTAGTTTTCAGTACTCACGTTTATTGTCATTTGTCTTTTGTGTTTAATTATTTTTTTCAATGTTTAAATAACTATTATCGAGCTATTCTCTAAAGTCAGTCGTTCATTAATTTAAGTTTTTTATTGCTAAGCTTTGAATGCCTCAGAAAATTTAATGCTGACAAACCTTGATTTTTTATTTTACTTGCGCTAAGTTGATTGAACTGGCACCAAAATAATAATGTTTATAGCCTTCTAATTTTACCTAAAAAACTTACTCGTTGTGAAACTGGAATAAACCAGATCTAGGTACAGATATCAAAGGTACTGAAAAAATATTTGAAAACATATTAAAAAAGGCGAAGCACTAAATCAGGAGTTGCGTACTGAGCGACGTCTACAAAGAAACTAATGGGTCAAAACGTAAACCTACTCATTTATGAGCAGTTTAGTCGCCTTCTGTTTGATGTGCGTATTTTGCGGTTTCTGGACTAATCTCAATTCTATGTACGCGAGTATCATCTTTAGATTCGTCATTATGGAAGATTTTCAGCTCTGGTACGGACAGAAAACTTGTTCAGTGAAAATTGCCAAGTGGTTTAATGGGAGAAAACGAAGTGAGAATTAAAACATGATAAGCTATCTTTAGTCCGTCGCCATAGTAATTCACAAGTCGACATAGAGCCATGTGATACATACAGTTAATTCACTATTTAATTACAATTACGAACGTGTTATTAAAATCACTGTACAATATTTCATATTCATTATCAAATAATTTCACCTGTTTTTGTAAATAGAAAACTGGGTCTGAAGAAATTTATATTATAATGCGATATAACCTAGTATCTGTATTATTGTGCCAAAAATACGAAAAGCGAATTTGCAAGAAGACTACTAGTTTAAGATCTTCATAAGCTTTTTTAATTTAAGTTATATGTACGTATAAATGATGTGTAAGATACATTTTAAACATTTAAATAACAATATCGAATCAGAAATTTACTGAATATTATTCAAATAAGTTATTTGTGTGCCTTTTAATTCCATTCTTGAATGAAAAAGCTTAGATATCTATTTATTTTCCTAAAGTTTAAGGTGGTTCAAATAAAGTTCTCACAGTTATAATGAAGAGAAATAAAGTATATGTAATAAAACATATAAAATTAAAAACACTGTAAAAGCTCACTTTACTAGAATGTGAAAAGTCAGCCTCGTGATGTAATGGTCAGTGCGTTTGTCTGCCATGCAAAAGGTCTCGGGTTCGATTCCCGACATGGTTGATTTGAAATATTTATTTTAAAGGGTGTTTTCACACAAGAATATTTCATACTCCCTGGACTGGTACATGAAGCGTAAGGCTGATCATCTTACTTTCATGTAACAAAAATGATCAAGATACGCTGCGATTGGTGTACTAATACAGTGCCCTATGCACCATTAGGTGCGGAAAGGGAATGATTGTGATGATGAAAAGGTTTTTGTAGTTAGGAAAGAAGTCATTACTGCTCTGTTACTGATCGAGAGTTCTTAATAATACTTTATAAAGGAGCAGGTGTAGCTCTGAACACGGTGGTAAAAAATAAGTGGTAAAAATTGAGTGTTTTAATTTTTAATAACCACAACTTTAGTGCTTCAAATATATTTTAAATAAATGTCATTTTTAAATTTGCTATTTTGAAAACCTGTAGAAATGATAACGCACTTGTAGATTTATTTTGAATGATAATGTCATGTATTTAGGTGTAATATTTGATTTTTCAACTCTTGTTTATAAGTAAATTAACTAAATAACAATGGGTAAAATAAGGATAAATAAAAAACCGTAGGAATGTTTAAAGTCCTTTAGAGATTGAGATAAGAGCAGCTTAAAGTCCAGATGCAAAAAATACAACCACCATTTTGGTAAAAACTAGTTTGGATGTAAGTTTTGGCAACATTCCATTCTAGTCATTAATTAAATCTGTTTTGAACTATATCATGAGGTCATGCAGTTCGGTAGCGTGCTGTAATTCCAGCCTTCCTTGTTGCTTGGCGCCACCAGTATACGCACGTTCAAACAAGTAAAATCGACAGGAGATAAGACGCACCGACCGTCACAAAAGTATCAAATCACTAGCACGGATCATTTTTGCGTTGCATACTAATAATGTGGCATTTTGAGGTGAGCTGCAAGCGACTTGTAAACCCGCTTTTGCTGTGGTGATTATCATGGACGGTGGACCGCAGGCCGGCGCGCGTTTTCCCTCGCTTTTCCATCCATCGACAATATTGAACTATTTGCCGCCATTACAACGTATCAGTTAGAAAGTAACAATTAATCACAGGTTCGAGTTATCTCATTACAGATATTCAATAAGCGTTAGTAATATTAATTGATTTATGACTCGCGTCAATCGCTTTTAATGACAACCACCGCCAAATGTAAATTACTTGGAAATGTGTTTCATATGAGTTTGTTGCAAAAAACATGTAATTTTAAGTGGTTTTATAAAAAAATTAAACGTGCGATGATTATAGATTTAATTGACAACGAGCGTATTGAATTTAGTTGTAGAATAAAACGTATTACGCGGAACGTGGTATACAAGTTGCTATACAAAAGAGTTACGTTCTGCAGGTAAACAAATTAGTGAAGTAATAGTACCTTCGTGCTAGCAGACGAAGAGGTCCATGGCTCGCGAGCAGGATGGCCGAACAGCGAACATCCGAGCCGATCTTCCTATCACGCACTTGCTGTTCACTAATTCTCCCTCAGTGATCTGATTCTGCGACCATTCTAGCCCTAAGCCTAGTGAGAACTAATCAGCACACTCCAGCCGACCCGCTCTCGTCAATGTACCACCACGTATGACTGTCTCAGTCACGCACAATCATGGGAAATACCTGATAGCGTAACACGAATAATTTACAGTCCTTAAAGAAAAAATCTCTTCATCTCATCTGTCTCGCTCCCCCGGCAGCCTCCGTATGCCTCCGTCTCGCGTGCAGTCGCCTTGGATTTTTCTCGAGGTAACTGGCGCTGTTAGTATCTCCGATCGCCTACGTTCTTCCTGGTTCGTTGACGTCACTCTCTACCGCCACAGATACGTTTGAACATTACAACTTGCAAAGAATAACTAAAAATACATTAAACATTTTCATTCAAGCGCCTATCGAGCCGTGAGGTCATACTAAACGTAATGCGGCGGTTTGCACATTTCATTATTGGACACCAGTACACGTGATGTTTGGAATAATGCAACACTGCAATTTCAATAATCCTTCGAAAATAAATTACTCTCCTTGCGAGTAATGTATTTGAGTATCGAGAAAAACTTTTTGGTACCAACTTGCTCACAAATATACACTTTAGTACGGTGCGTTCGAATGTTTAATGCCTCTATATTCATGTGTTAGTGCTCGTCCGTAAACCAAAAACATACATACTTCGTTTGTGTTAGAAGGCACACTAGAATGATTTATATGAAAACTTATTGTTACGAACACATAAAGCAAAACATAGGCTAATTAATATTTAAACAGACTGTGTAACATATAACCCCAGGATTCCGCGAACCACCTTTTAGGAACCGCTGCCTTATGCACCACTAAGTGAGAGAAATGAGATAAGTCATGCCAGACATTTTTAATGAATGGGTATTTGAGCGTTGTTTTTCCGTCACTCTCTCGCAAATGCCTCCAAAATTGAACCGATTTGGTTTTTTTTTTATGAATCAGAATGAAATTTTCTGTAACGGTATTTTTTCCTGTTTTAAAATTATTTATTATATTTGAGGGTACTATTTGCAAACCCGGCGAAATCTATCTTTCTTTATTTTGAGCAAATCGCAATAAACTGATACAATACTTAACTTTAACTTTTTTTTAAGCTTCAATTTTTTATTATAATCAGTAAATATTTTACACGTAAGCAGTGATGGCATAAGCATGGTTATCTGAAGAAACAGAAGTGAAATAATAAATTTAAATAATGCATTCCAACTTCACAATACTCGAGTAGAGGTTGCCATGTTTGCAACAAAGTCGACAATTTAAAAGTCAAGTTCTTACAAATAAATCCTTATTTTTAACTGACAATGTTATAATTATTGTAAAAAATTGTATTCTGAATAAGATCTAATTAATATCTCACTTTTTTTTTGTTTTTGATTTTGCCAGGTTTGCAAGTAGTACCCATTTATATATGTACAATACGTCCGAAGACGGCAGATAAAACTGGGCGCCTTTTTGAGTTTTTGGATGGTCCTAGCTTTCACAAGAAACTATTTATAAAAACAAATAAAACGTTTGAGGTACGCTAATGATTATTATCTAAATTGTTATAATAATAAAAATACGCAAATAGTTTTATTACACTTTTATTTATAATTTCTACCAGTGACCGGGTTTCGTCGTAACCACCATTATCAGACTGGTGGGAGACTAAACAAATTTCTAAGTTATATACAAGTGAAAGCAGGGGTTGGAAATCATGATTTTATATCATTATGGGAATAAAAGAGCTTAATTTATTTTTTAAGGAATGACCCGCTAAACCTCTATTTTGAGGCTCGTCAGCAGGTGACGTAAAAATTATAAATAAAAGTGGAATAAAACCATGTTTGTATTTTTATTCTGATAATCAAAATGCAGTTCCAACAAGAAATATAAGTAGAAAAACTCAATCTATCTATATTGTTTTTCAAAAAACATTGCTATAGTGCCATAATCATGGGAATGTGTGTATTTTATAAACTTCTAGATATATGGTTAAGTAAATATTAATAAAAATCACTTTTTGAATCCCATTATTATACACACAAAAGATATATGCTCAGTGTATGTCTAAGAGACAGAATAAGAAATGAAGAAATAAGGCGCCGAACTGGAGTCGTAGATATCATAGATCGTGCAGCAAAATTGAAATGGTAGTGGACAGGACCTGGCGAGGTAAAATGATGGCAGGATAATAAAGTGGAGACCATAGGCAAACAAGAAGTTAGTGTTGGAAGGCCACAGAAAAGTTTGGTCGATGACATCGCCTCTCTCGCCGGTAAAACATGAATGATGAAAGCGGGTGATAGGAAAGAACGGAGACGTTTGGAAGTAGCCTTTATCCAGCAGTGGAGATAATAAGGCTGAAGAAGAAAGAAGGAATAAAAAAGAACATACATTTTCTATTAAAACTGAAGGAAAAATAACTCTCCAATGTAAAACACACTATGCACTGTCTTATTTTTAGATATAAACGATTTGAATATACAATAAAATAAATATAATAATCCACTTGTAAATAATATTGGATATTTATATTCAAGACGCGGTTGCGTTGGTAGATCCAAGATGCTGATTTGACAGAATGACTGACAAATGAAAGAATAAGTTGGTATATCCCTCATTTTATCTGCACAGAAACTCCTTGGAAACGTTTTCTATTTTCTTCATTTGGCTTCCAAGTCACGTGGAGTGGTAATAAAATCAAGAATTTGTAAAATTGATTTTTGAGGAGCTTTATTTTGTTTTACAATCACTTGAATTATTTAACAGTGGTGAGTAATCGCAAGTGCAGTAGATTCCGATTGGATATATAGTTATTTAATATTTCTTGTAGCATGCGTATGTGTCATTATAGGATACAATGACTAATTTTTCAATGCTGGAATCAATGAACTTTTATGTAAAATGGAAATCAAGATCTATATTTGAAATACTCAAGTTTGTTAGTAAAAGTTAAGCTTTTGGTGAAGGTTGGGTGTAATTTATTTCCAAAATAACATCCATATTTCCTTTTTTATTTACCCTTCAAAGACGAGGTCTTTTGTCTATTAATAAACTATAACAATAATGTACTAATGAGAAAGCACGAAATTAAAGATCTTAGGATTGTTTTAGACTCAAAACTACTTTTTGAATCGCATATCAATAAAATTACCTCCAAAGCATTGAGCATGTTAGGTTTCATAATTTGAATGAGTAAACACTTTGATACTCCAAAGGCCCTAATTTCATTATATTATACATTTGTCAGAAGCCATTTCGAATACGCATCTCAGATATGGAATTCTCAGTATGCCATATATATAACTAGAATAGGAAATATTCAAAACAAATTTATAAAGTTCCTTAAATACAAAACCGGTATTTTTTATGTATCTACTCTCACTGCCTCTACCTTCCATGGAATCATTTCTCTACAATACCGCAGAGAGTGTGCGGACCAACTACTGCTTTACAAAATTATGACAGGAATGGTTGACTGTACAGAGCTGCTTGGTTTAATAACAATACATGTGCCAGCCAGGATTTGTAGACGGTACCATCTGTTTCATGTGCCAATAAGTAAAACATCGTATGTTAAAAATGCTTTTTTTCGTTGGACTTTTTCAGTGTACAATACAAAATTCAAAAATATAGATTATACAAACATCACTCTGTCAGATTTAAAATTTACACTAAAAATGCATCATGTAACTTAGTAGATATTATAATAATAAATATGTACATCTCCCTTACCCTCCTTATCCTCTCTTCAAGCATTCTTGTCCTAATCCCGCCCAATTTACAGTAACTTAATGTTCTTAAAATACTATGTGGAAATCTGTTATTAGTTCTGAGTTTATACACTATATCTGTTTGTTTACTATAAATATGTATGTAGAACTGTTAATTTCCCAAATAAAATAAAATAAAATAACTTTTTATTTATTTAAAAATTCGCTATCAATTTCACGGGCTATTTATTTTATTGTAGCAGACTACCTACTAAAGAACATATCTTTCGGGGTTAAAATATAGTAAACGCAACCATATTTACTTAAAAACAGATAGAGTTAGGATGTGTTTTGCGAGTTATCAATTTATTTATTATGTGTGGTATTTGGTTATTTCAGGATTAGATTTTTTAAATTTACTTTGTTAAAATTTTTTTTTTATGCAAACTATGTATACATACATAAATAAATAAATCGTTAAATATTAAACCTTCCGAAATGGTATTCCAAACGCTCTCGCAGCCGTATTATCTCGTGTATACACATACAAAACACACGAGAAAAACTGTTTTTCGTGCCACGAGAGCGGTTCAGAATAGCACCTCATCAGAAAAAGAATCGTGGCATCCATAATACTGGTATCCTAAAGCTTAAACTATTCATACTAATATTACAAATGCAAAAGTGTGTTTGTTTGTTTGTGTTTCTTTCACGTCTTAACGGAGCCACCGATTGACATATTTTTTTGCATAGAGATAGCCTAAGAGGTGAGAAATATACTAAAATACTTATCTTTCATCCCAAATTAAAAAAAGATTCAATAAAAAAAATATATCTATTATTTCAGCAGTGAGCAATATTACTTAAAAAAGGATTAGATGGTAAAGAGGGAGGTGAAGAGGAATTAATTTGAAATGAATTGTTGAAATTTCTATAATTGTCTTGCTTTATCTATGGTTAGTTTGGTTTGGTTTTGTGGTAGGATTTTAGATTTGTGAACAGAATAACCATGCTGCATTGCTATAAAATAACGGATGGCCATATTTTTTTCATAGTTAAAAGATCGGCAATCGATACAAGCTACTTTCTATCTCCAAAAAAAAATTATTCCATCGGTAAAATTCTTATTGATAAATGACAAAATTAACTTATTACCTGAATTAGAGTCGCAGTACTATTAACCGTGCTTACAAAACTGAATACTGCCAACTTCCTTTATTTTTAGAGTACCTTATCTAAATATCGTCGAAAACAACAAAAAGTTTCAGGAGGCTTTTATAGGAACGTCTTAAAACTCATTCAAGAGTCAAAAGACATAAACGGATTCTCCGTTCGTAAACAGATCACGGCTTACTCTTTTGAATTCTCATTTCATTACCGACAACACGGATAACACATTTTTTATTGATTTACAACCCTTAAGGCTGTAGTCGGGAAAAGCGAACGCAAAAGTAGGAAATCATGCGATTTTGCCATTTTAAAATGAATGGTCTTTTTAATCGGGAAATAATAAAAAAACAAAAACACATAAATTAGATAATAACAATATGTTTTAAAGGTATTTCTGTTAAAAAATATGCTTAAAAGTTTTATGTAACTAAAATATAATTACTTTTAGACCGGCTGATTACGCCATTTCAAATTTAGACTAAACTTAGGTATCTGGGATCTCAATAAAGAATATATATTGAACAAAAAAAAAATCATAATAATTTAAAGGTTATACATTTAACATAAAAGTGGCAGCGGCCAAATTTTAATTTTTTGTTTTTGAATAAAAATACAAGCATTTTAAATCATATACATTTTTGTGACATTTTTTTTATTTCTACTTAAAATTATTATGATTTTCTAATTTTGCGTTCGTTTTTCCCGACTACAGTCTTAATGTAATAGGGCTTTTAATTTACATTGAGTTTGCATAGAATATTCTCATTTTATTAGTTAAGAAAGCTGGATTGCAGAAAAGGCTAAACAACTTAGTAAAAATATATTTGCATTTTGAAATTAGTTCATGTTGAACCATTTTTGTCTATTTACCTTTTAAAAAATTTATTGGTTGTTCATAAAACAGCTATTTTCGTCGTAAATGTACGATGCATTTGCTTCAACGATCAAAATACAGTATTTAATCTACAGAATTGTGAGTTTTTTTGTGATTGTTGTGTCATAATTTTTCTTTGAATTTTGAATGTATTTATAATTTGTTACATCAGAGTAAATCCCAGCCGTAAAAACTACGTTCATATATCTTAGAAGATATTTTATATTTGAGAAATCAAATAATTCCTAGCGAAAAACGAATGCAAATCGTAATAATAGTAATTAATAGATTCCAAGAATAATCGTACACAGATATAACCTTATTCTTGTTTATATGTTTCCTCATGTTTAAAACTGTTTAGAAACAATATTATAAACAATCATGTATGTCCTATCCCTAAATTTGGTACCAAATTTCTCGGAATACAATTCTCAGAAAAACAAAAATATCTGCATATTTAAAACATCATAATAAACAGAGATGGAGAACATTTAAAAGAAGGGAATTTGGAAGTCTAGGCATTTACAGGGCTTAAAACCTATCGTTGGCTGGTTTAAGTGACCACTTTACAACTTTCTCTAAAATGTTTTTTATCTCTGTTGTAATTTATTAATCTTAATGACTCCCTAGGGGGTAAAATCCAGTCTTTTGTCTACAAACATTTGGACAAACTCAACATATTGTATTATAATAAACGTTCAATACGAAAGTATGTACTTTAGATACATATTTTATTTTATATTAATTTATTTCATTCATCAGTGAATCAACAAAATTTAATTCAATGTACACATTACATGAAACGGAATAAAATACCACATTTTCTTCCGGTATTTCAATAAAATTAATTTTTGAAGCATTATTTTTGTTGTTTCCCATGTTAAATCATTTAACGTTTAAAATTAAGTTGTAACATAAAATTTCATTTTGTTTATTAGCATACTTTGGCAAAGGAACAGTCGTGTTCCAAAAAAAACATTTAATTAGTAATTTTAAACCAAATATTTTTTTTTTAAAGTAATGCATAATAATTAAGTAATGTGTTTATAAATGGTTCACGGTGAAACGTAACTAATTTGGCTATTTAATTGAACACATCCTTATCATGTTTTAAAAATAACTTTATTGTAAACTTAACAGGATTTAATTGATAGATAAATAACCGCTTTGTGTAGTGTATAAAAAAACCTTTTACTCGACAAGGTACTGAAATATAGAATTTGGCCGTGATCTATACTTACCATCCTCGTCACGATCGTTAGTATTAGATACTCAGTACTTATAACAAACAACAGTTCACAACGACTCACAAGTATAGAATTATCTTCTAAACCTAAATCACGAACCGAAGAATAAAAAAATATAATTTATTTGTCTGCTAAACACTTAACCTGCAACGCGCATTTGAAATATAATATTTTTATTTCTATAACCGTCCTTTGTTGTTTTCTAAAATACTAACATATCATTTTGATTGGCTCATCAACTTCCAAGATATTCGGATTCTGTGTGTTTTATTTCTGTTTCCATTAAATGATTTATTTTAAAGGTTATTTTACAGCAATAGTACGAGGTTGAAGCAAACTTTCACGAAAACTTAAAAAGGCCCATTTAATTGAGCCTGCTTTACAATTTTATAGAACACGCCAAATTATGATTGAACATTTCGAGAAGTACGTATGTCATAAGGACAGGTTAATACTTGTTCAGCTGGAACTCTCCCTCCATATTTTTTCTTACTTATTCTGCAAGTAATCTTTTAAAATTTATTGTATCTTCATTCTTGTTTTTTTTATTCTGTTTTTATTTATAAATTCAGATAGATACCGTATTTGTTTCTAGTTTGAACTAGTTATTAATTTTCTGTATTAAGTCAATAACTTTATTGTTATATATATGCATTTATTTTATTCGTCCCAACTCAACACAGGACTTTGGTTCCTTGGAGTTGGAACTTGTGTCTTAATAAATGTTAAACGAATATATTGTGAATAAATAAATAAAAAATGACAATTTGTTATGTACAAAAAAGGCAATGATTATTATTTTAGTCAGAATTTATACCACATGTAACAAATAAAACGAACGAGTTCAGATTATCAAAAGTATTGCTGATAAATACAAGTAATAGATGTAAAAAATATTCATTATTGTCATGAAAAATATAAAAGATCAGAAATTAGGATTTTTATCTATTCTCCTTCTATGCAATGTATACGTTCTTGAAAATATTGCTACTGATAGACACTTATTGTCAAAAATATTATTATAATTTAATGTAGTTACGCTGAGGGTCTGAAGCTTATACACGTTATATCTAATTTACTTGTTTTTAATTAAATAAATGACCTTAATTTTATTATGAAAAACACAAACGGAAGTTGAATTGATTGCTTCCTAAAGACTGTTCAAATGGTTCTCGACTCGGCTGGCCAAGAAAGTTTTCCTCTGGATGGATATTAAATGCTTTGCTTAACTTTAATGAATGATTGCAGATGTCGATCGATATAATAATTTACTTTTTAAAATACTGTGTTTACAAATAGCGAGACATTACTCACAATTTAAAAAATTCGTGTTGTTGATGAACAATTAAGGCTTTTATTGTTTGTAAGTATTGTTAGGATAATAAACTTGAATAAAGATGGTAGGTTTGTACGATTTTCTCACAACAATACTAATAAAGGTCACATTCAAACAAATGCGCTGTTACGTACTAATTATTATGTTTGTGAAAATTACAATTGTGTGTATAATGTACATTGCTACACGCACACTCGTGGTTATTAAGAGTATCATCTTTAGATAAATCCATAGATTAACTAAGAAAAAAATCTGACATATTCTTGACTTCCACCATTTATTGATGTTTTGGGAAGATTTGATTTTAATTTTAGTTAATTTATATAAATCTGGAGTTTAATTTACGCAAAATCATATAATTCTGTCATATTCCTATTGGTAGCAATAAAAATTTTAACGGATTCAATCACAAGCCACAAATCGATATAACTTTTTGAAATGTGTAAATTAATAACCCAAGTTTTTTTACTAGAACGTGTACTATTTTTTTTTACTACGTGTTTTTTCTTAAATTTTATTTATGAATTATTAACGCTCAATGAGCATTTTCATATCAGGCGAATCTGTCTGCATCCAGTCACCAGCAATTCTTTTAATATCATCCTACCATCGCGTGAGGGTCTCTTTCTACTTCTTTTGTCTTCGCGAAGTCTCCACTAGTCTGCCCTTTTAGTCCATCTTTAGTCTTTTAGTCTGGCAACATGTCCGGCAAATGACAATTTCAGCTCAGCCACCCTTTGAACTGCGTCCGTTACTTCCGATCTTCTACCTATCTCGGTATTTCTTATCCGATCAGAGAGTTTTATATACACTCGTAGCATAGCTCTTTCATGCTTTGTCTGCGCTGCACGGAGCTTCCTAATAATAAATTTGGTGAGTAAAAAAGAGATGTTTCTGACCCATACGTCAATACCGGAAGTACACATTGTCCCCGGCTACTGCACCCGTCACACGTCGAGCTCACTATTTCATGTGCCAGCAGTTTGTACGAACTATGCCCAGAACTCTCCACTTATATGTTTTGCTCGTGAATACAATTTGAACTTTCCCCTTATTAATCCATTTGATTGTAAAAAAATGACATTTAAATTGCGCGTCTTTAAACATACTTTTTTATCTTATACTTAGTTTTAATAATAAAGTCTTATATTATTTTATTTTATCTCTAATTTTTAATATTTTATATAAATTTCTGAATAAACAAAATATATTTATATTTTCGACACTTGACACTTATGCAATATTCACACACATGCCCACCCTCATTCCAATATAACACCCACTCACCCACCCTCTCACTCACTTACATTCACACAAACACACTAGTATGTATTGTACGTGTATTTAATGTATTTCTGTGGATATCTGTCATTGGTTTTATTCTCTAAATATTTTATTTGTTATATTTTTGTTACATGTATTACTGTTGACATCCCCAATAAAAAAATAAAGAAATAAATAAAAACATATATATATTCTACGTTTCAGAGTTTAGAGAATCTCGCTGTCGAAGAACTTCTTCAGATTGCCATATATGCTGCCCACCCAAGACCGATTCTCTTCTGAAGCTCAGCGGTTTGGTTATCTCTGGAGAGTAAAATGTTGTGGCCGAGATATCTATATTTATTGACTTCTTATATAATTAATTAATAATATAATTATCAATACCTACAGCATCACCGATAATCAAATTCGTCATTAATTTGATCTTGATTGTGTTAATAAGGAGTTCCACGTTTTTCGTTTTATCTGTAACCACTTATATATATATAATATATACACACATATTTGAATACTTTCAAATATTTTTAGATGATTACTGGGTTCAACACATAGCAGGTTTAATAATGAAGTGCAAATATGATTTTTTATCACTTTAACTGACTTACCAGCAACGACTACTTCGTATTTGCTTCTTAAATCATTTTCTATTATGTCACTTTAACTGACATACTAGCACTGACTACTTCATATTTGCTTCTTAAGTCATTTTCATTTCTGTCACTTTAACTGACTTACCAGCAACGACTACTTCGTATTTGCTTCTTAAATCATTTTCTATTATGTCACTTTAACTGACATACTACCAACAACTACTTCATATTTGCTTCTTAAGTCATTTTCTTTTCTGTCTCTTTAACTGACTTACCAGCAACGACAACTTCGTATTTGCTTCTTAAATCATTTTCTATTATGTCACTTTAACTGACATACTAGCAACGACTACTTCATATTTGCTTCTTAAGTCATTTTCTTTTCTGTCGAGATCTTTGACTATAATTTAATCGAATATAATGTAACGATAATTTTGTAATTTTGAACTACACCCTGAAAAAGTATGACGCACTTAATACAAATATCAGTTAGTAAAATAGCGAATATTTAATTGCAACAATTTTGTGCGATGCTTTGAATCGCATTTCTCAGTTGTTACGATATTTATGGGATTTGTGACCTTTAACCAAACAATGGGAATCATCTCAACGTTTAACTATTGACTGTGACATTTAGAATGGCACGAAAGTCCTGTGACTGAGGATGAGTTGGTTATTTTGTCACTATGACTCAAACATAATGGTCGTTAACACAATCTGATTATTTTACATTTAAATTATCGGGATAAACATCACTCTTACATTAACAGCGGGAGTATTTTAAATGCTCTACTGGTAATAAAATCAGAAAACAATCAAAAAGGTGTAAGTAGATTCATTCGCACGTCACAAATAATATTTATAATTTTTTGAGTAGTAAATCACATAATTTACTAAACAGCTCGTATCGTAATTAATTTACAATATTTACCATATGTAACTCGTTTTAATAGTATTTAATTCAAATATGAATTAATATTCTTATTATTTACTTACATAATGTATATTACTATTGTAATGCCATTAATCTCAAATATAAAAATATTGATGCTGTTTTTTATTTGTCTCAGAGAATAAGAAAAAATAAATTATGTTATTTGTGTTACTTTAAAGGAAACGAAACATGATTTTGAAAACAACTAGATTTTTGTAATTGATGTTTCGTTATTCAAAGTATTTTGAATTATTAGTCATTACTAGTTATGCTATTATACCTTAGTGTTTTGAATTCATAACTAATTCAATTAGTAAATATAAGCATGTTCCAAATTTAGTACATTTTTCATGCATATTTATGGATATTAGTTCTTTTAAAATCAGTAATAATAATGTATGCCATTATATTACACCACATCGTACGTACTTACTTTTTTTATCAAGTTATGGTAACGAAATGATGTTGTATGTAAAATTCTCAACGCGCGAGTAAGCGAGAAACCTGAAAACTGCTAATTCCGTAATGCTTGCATTGGTGGTTACATTTTTTTCTTTTATATTTTAATCATAAAAACATTATTATTTTATTTGGATATCCAATTGACAGTACGTCAATAAAACGTAATAGCTCGAATTTAGGAATGCAGACGTGAATACAATATTGACCCCCTCGTTACAATACCTACCGTGGCTATCACGGTCCAACGATCAAATGATATTAGCATTTTGATTTGCCGTCTCTCGACTTTGCATACGTCTATCCCTTTCACGAAACCGGTCCATATATTTCAAGGACTAGTCGGTTTTTCCAATTTCAAAAGGCGCGCTAGGTACCTCCCCCTTCTCCCTCGCTCCCCCCTCTACGCACCGTTCCCGTCCCATGGTAATTGTTCAGGTTTTGATAAAAAATGTATTTTCTTGCGAATGCCCATAGCGAGACTTAAATGTCTAATCTTATTTTATCGCTCGGTAATTTAATTAATTAAAAACTGAATTTGCTTTATTATCTTATAAGGTAACAATTTATTGTTCTCAATTCGCCAATGTATTTAAGTACCTACATTACATTATTTAACGCGCAGTTGACTTCGCCTCTAAACTGATCATTTTTATTAAGACCGATTTCATTTCAATTTTATTTTCAGATAAAATGTTTTAACTTTTGCGAACTCATACAAGGTTAATAGCAAATATAAATGCCAAACATCACAAAGGTGGGTATTTTGTATTATTTTGTAAATACATTCGCTTACACGCATACAAACATAGACAGTGAATTGATTTTCTGGCGTTTGATGGCGTAATAATTATTAACCTTTTATTGGGGCTTATTACAAGAAATAATGACTTTCACTTCTAATCAGAAAATTATTTTCAGTTTTATAAAACATGCAAAATATACTTGCCTTCTGAAAAATATATTTTTGTTTACATTTCCGACCGTTATTCCGACTGAAGTTGATTCAAGAGAGAGTTATAATTATCGATGTATTTTTTTACAAGTCAATTTTTTTGGTAAATTAATCATGAATTCGTGAAAAAAATTAACGCTATGAGTACTCATTGTAATTTTTTGACAACAGCAAGCTGTGCTAACCGATCAAGCTCAGACCTTTCATTATTGTTTTGAAAATAAACGTTTTGAGCTTTCGTACAAATGTTTTCAAATAAAATTATCGCTTAAAAGATAGAACAAAATACTTCAGAAAATCAATGAATTCATTTTTAATCTTGCTAAATTAAGCTTTTTGGCGATAACATGCTGCTGCTAAATCAATATTACTTTTAAATCTTCAAAACTTTACGTAATTTTTTTTTTATTTTTACAGTGTATTTAGTTTATAAAATGTTTTAAATTGTGATTTAGATTAGCGTGCTTTGCAATTGAATAGTTTATTTTAATAACTATTTAATTTTGAACATCACTTATGTGTCCTACTGAAATAAAACATTAAAAAAAATAGTTTTATTAATGGAACTCTACAGTAATAATTACCTTATTTAACTGTCAACGTGTTTTAATAAAACGAAGTTTACAATGAATAAAATTTAAATTTTCAATGTAAACAGTACTGAATGTTAGCTTAAAGTCCTTTAATTTATTTTAAAATACACGTAAATTCTATATTATGTATGTGTGTTAAGAATACTTTTTTCATAAGGTTAGAAAACTTATTTACCAAACGCATTTGAGGATGGAAAAACACGAAACATATTTGCTGCTTGAATTGATTAATTACATAAACAGGATGTGTGCATGACCACTTACTCTTAATTTGAAACGTAAGTCATGTTCACTGTACCATATCAAAATTGTATATGAAAAAGTAAACATTTTTTCCTTGTAATCAAAATACTCGTATATCATGAGCATAAAGCGAACAGTAGCAAAGTCAAATATTTTGATTTTTATATTTTTCACCAATTTTTAGTACTGGGTGGTACCTTTGACTGAAAAAAAAAGTCCACAAAAATTCCAAAGTTTTTTACGGAACTGACAATTGTAAATTACTCAAGTTAGTCTATGAACATCTGCTACATGAAATACTGATAAAATGTAACTCTTTCATATTAATACAATGCACTTCTAATGCTTTGTCTGTATAAAGCAAAAGAAACTTAAAATCACAAAAACACTAAAAACTTAAATCTTGATTTGCCAACAAACAAGAGTTCTGACTTGGCCAGTTTTTTTTGTATGCTCACAATATGTACCATTTACTAGATATTAGATTTTATAAAAGAAGGGTGACTTATTCCTGATCTCAAAAGTTGGTAGTAAAGAGGAGTTATATTCATGAAAAAAAAAGTAATTAACGCGATAATTTTTTAATGTTTTTTTTTTTTAGAACACCAACAAATAAAAAAGTTTCAACAAAAATGGACAAAACGTTTTTTAATTGATTACCTGATGGATGAAATTATAAAATTAAAAAAACAATAATATGTATTTATGTACATTAATCATAACTTGAACAAACTGTTATCGAGTTAGTTTTATATGCACTTCAATAACATTGGGAATATTTTTTTAATCAGGTAAAATTAAACGATTTTTTTAAATTTATAAATTGCATAATTTGAAGTATAATATAAATAAATACAGAAATTAAACATATTTGTTGAAACTGATGATTGAAATGACGAGAAAAGTTTTATTATTTTCGTAAATGAATAAATCATAACGAGAACATGTTTTAAAAAAAACACAGACTAACATTTTCATAAATAAATAAATTAAACAATTTCAAAAACGATTGATACTTAAGATCTTTAGGAAAAACTTAAGTTCAAGGCTTTCAGAGAAACTTTATTTATTTTAGAGATTTTTATTTTATAAGAATTACATTACACATTCTAGTGCGTCATATTAATTTAAAAAACGTTTATTTGCTAAAGTTGGTAAATAACACTAAATAGCAATAAAAATATTAAGAGTTGTTTTAGTTAATTCAACTCTTAGAAAGTTAGCTTACAATAAAATATTATGAGACATGCTTTTAATTACGACGTCCTAATGTATTAGTTTATGCGAAACCGCATTTTTTACCACAAAGCGAGTACACATTGTTAATTACGCGATAATATTATTACAAATGGGTAAAATTCATTAAAATCTCGGAAAAGATATGTATTTTCTAGGAACTCTTAAGGAAAAATAAAATAATCATCATGTTTAGGGTAAATAACTATGTTTTTACGCTCAAAAATTCATATTAGTGAATTTGAGGCGTGATGAATTTTCAGTTATATTGTTTCCAATCATATTTGTGGAAACAGAATAAAACATAAATATAAATTAAAAATTAATAAAAATTATAAATTATAAATAATTTTTTTCATTTTTAATATTATTTCCATTTGTAAATACTAACTACAAACTTTTTTTACTTTAATTAAAATTTTTAAACAACTTCCATTTGTGTTTTTTTTTCCTTCTCTTTTTTGTACTTTCATTGATAACCTTACATATAATTATTATATAATATAAGAAATTCACTGGTCTATTAGAGTTAAGTCTAACTGTGTAAAATATAAAACTATTTAACCGTACTCTAGGTTTCCTGAATAAAAGAAGATAAATAAAATAAAATAAATAAATAAATTCCTTACGTTTTTAAATCATATTAAATCAACAATGTTTTGAGTGTGTTCAAATGTTAGTTGACAGGATAGATTTCTTCTTTTACTTTTACAAAAGTCAACAGATGGTAGAGTTGAGGAAATGTTGATGTTTAAACATGGACAGATTGATGAATGTTACACGGTGTGTAAAGTGTCATCTTAAAGCAGTCAATGACAAGTTTTAAGCCCTGTAAATGCCTAGACTTTCATATTACCTTCTTAAAAATGTTTCCCCCTCTCTGTAGCAACAAATTTGGATCATAATTAATTATGCAGAAAGCTTTGACTTAATTATTACTCTATTGGTTCTTCCGAAATGAAGATTATTAAATATGTTTTAAACTGAACGAGGGTTCAATATGAAATCAAAATATTTATAAAGTACACATTTTTACATTTCAAAACTTTAATTTATTGCGTATTGTATTTTGCGGCGAATATAATAAACTAGCATACCAACTACCGACCAATACAAATCTGCTGTATTTTATGTTCAATGTAACGGTAAATTCATTTGGACACGGTTCGCAAAAACTTTGTAGTATGAGAGTCATGGCGTTAGTCAGTTCATCTGGGAAATCTTAAATTTATTCACTAGAACAAAATACTTTTTATTTCAGTCGTATTTTTCCCAAACATAAAAAAGATTCATTGAGTAGCCAAAGTTTTGAATGAATTGCTAATAAGTACGTCATTGTATAAAAACGTATCCTCAAAACTGGCCAATCATAGCGAACGACTACAGGTATTAAAAGCTAATTATTATTTGTAAAGAATATGGTGTCATTATTCTGTCATCTCTTGGATTCTTTATCTTCAATCGGTCGGTTTTGTGAGACCCATAGTAAATAGTATATTAGCTATAACTAGGGGTTTCAGAGGTCCTGTGTTTATGAGACATTCTGTATTTTTTAGATTTTGTCCCGCTTTCCTGATAAAAGCCGTCTGTAAAAATTTGTATTTAAGTTTTTTTTTAACCTTGCAACGCAGCAAGAATATTTGTAAATTTTCTATCCCATACTTGAGTATTTTAATAAACTTTTTAGTATCTCTAGCTGCTACGCTGTGGAGTACCAAGTACTGTAAGTTTGAGAGCATAATATTAAAATTATTTTTGTTAAGTTCAACTGGTTTATCAATTTCAATGATAATTAATTTTTCGAAAAATTCCCGAATTCGGTTTTAATTAAATTTGATATAAAAAAAACTGCAAAAAGCCACCCACCCTAACAATTTATTTGCGATTTTATGAAACGTATCTTTTAATTGAACATTGTGAAAAATCAAGTAGTTTTTTAAATATGATTTTGAGTAGCAACATGACTAATAAATTAATAACAAAAAAAGGAATGGACGCGTTGATTATTATTAAAATAAAACAATGTTTATTATTTTATTTTCTAGTTCAGAGATAAAACAATCACTACTCGGGTCGCATTCCTGTTACACTAAATAACTGATATAATATTTTTTGTCAAGCTTTTGAAGATAATGAACCAATACAGGCGACATTTTTATTAAAATACTACCAAAATTCATATTTTATCTCCCATTTATAAACACTAATCATTTAAATTTATTGCGGAATTTACATTGATTTATTACCAGTTATTTTTTATTTGATTTTATTTTAATAATATTCTTATCATGCTGAAAGATTATACAATGACAAACAATCATTATTAGTTTCTTGCATAAGACACGCCTTTTCCTATATTTTATTTATAAATAACTTTTAATTAAATAAGTAATTTCCGATCTATTGGTATTCTTCTTCAGATAAACGATTAACAATCAAGTGGCAAATGTGTGTGCATCATTTATACATAATTATACTCTTTAATATCTTATTAAAAGTTCTGACATTTGCTGCGCAATAAATCTTACATACATATCTTGGTTTCAGATAATATCAAAATATTGCATTTGTATTCAGTTGGCGTGAGACACGTTTTTTCATGTTTCCTGGCATCTACTTTATTCAATGCAGAAGTTTTTTTTAATTTATTTCAAAGAAAATATTGAATTATCTCATTTTGTCTAATAATATAATATAATATATGTAAAATGTAAATCCGATGTATAAAGTGAAAATGTTTTTTCTTGAACTTTTATAATTTTTCTGTACAATTGTATTATTTCTGTAACCATTCAATCGTCTTGTAATGATGATACCCTCTAAATGACAAAATTCGAGAAAACAAGTAATAAATGCAGATATATCATTTTTTGAGCTTTATCAACTGATAAAATTCTCAAAATCCTCCAAAAATTGGTTTCAAAGATATCCACGCATAAACATCCACAATTTTTTTTATGTTTTCTGGTGAAAACTATTAATCCCTTTTACTGGATATATTTTTTTATAAACCTGATCCATCAAAACAATTTAAAGAAACTAAGATAGTTCCATGAATATGTATCGTATTTAAAATGATTTTTTTTAGTAAAGCATTTAGAGGGGTTTACCAGTATACTGACGAAATATATTACTATAATTTTACACATAAAATAGTATGCAAAGGTAATTCAATAAGTTCTATGGCTATGGTTAGTCAATAAAATAATTTTATTTATTGATTAGTCAGTTAAAACAATTCAATTAGCAACGAAACGGCTTTCTGGGCTCATTAATAGAATGACACATGTCAAATAAATATATTAATTTATGCATTAAATAGAAAGTAGCCAGCGCTTTAATTGATAAAATGGGCATTCAAAATTAATAAACATTGCAACACGATAAGAGAAAGCGGATATTTGAAATCAAATAATTCAACGAAGGTGGAGCATTTTCATCAATTTGTTGTATGTTTTATTGTGAAAAACTGACAATATTTCCTGAAACTCAAATCAGCGTGATAAAAAATGATAAACGTTTTGCTGTCTGAACTTTTTCGAAAATATGAAAAGGAAAAGTAGCAGATTATTCACAAACAGACGATGTAATCTGTCGGCAAAGTGTTTTAGTAAATATTTACAAGAAAATTGTAAAGTATGATTTTAATTTACTAACCGCTTCCCTCTCCATGTCGTATGTCCGTCCGTATAGCATAGTTCCTCCCGATATCTGCTTTGCACAAAATAAGCCGAAATTTACGTACTACGAGGCTCGAGTCTGAAAAGCGTCGGTCCGAAAAGTTATCACCCAAACTTTTAATGTCAAAACTGTCTCCGTCCAGTCCGCTGTAGGGTGAATATTTTAGAATAATGCACAAATTCACGACACATAACTTTCAAATGGTTTGAGCGATCAGATTCGCGTTGAATGATTAAAATAAACAAGTTTTATATTTGTTCGGCGCAAGCGCTTCGCGCAGGTCCCTCCCGTACGAGATCTAACTTGTGTATGACGATAGCTGGTTTACAAAAATGTCTGCCAGCCAGCGACCTACATACCCGGTATTCTCGGTGTTCAAATGAAAAACAGGATAAGTTATTCTTGCAACCTAATCGAAAGAAATCAATTCAACTCAACATATAAAGGTATGTCAATGAGACAAAAGTTTTTCTTTTTTTGGAAAAATTCGACGGTATGCGTAGTTTCACTACCAGCCGCAACATTAATCTCTGAAGATTAGATAAATAAACAAAGTACTGGCACGTGTAAAAAGATTGTTGCGTTTCAAACGCTTTTATAAAAAGGTAATATGAAAATCACGCCTTTTTTCCTCGGCCTGCATTTTCATAGTCTCGTAATATTATAGGCTCGTTTTAACGTTAGTTCCATATTTTAACGCTGTGTGGCACCTGAATCAGAAGCAAAAATGGCGGCATTTTATCGTAAACATGGATTGCAAAATAATTTGCGCGCTTACCAATTTGTATATACCGCAGAAGTTGAATTATAGTATAATATTAAATGCATTATTATGATTACAATGTAAATGCTGTTACAAGAATAACAATAAAAAAAATAACCTTTATCAATCACACCTATTCTGGATATAGGGACATCAACTTTATTTTATAAAACAAAAACAATATTAAAATATTAGTAAATGCAACTTAAAAACAAAACGTTTTAAATCAGATACATATCGATCGTTCTTGCTCTAACTACAATGCTTTTTTTTCATATATTGATATTTTTAACGCGCCCCTTAATTTATTTAAAAATAAATACTCACTTTTTCTGGCTACGATACAATCTCACTTGCTTTTTAATGATGCTCACACTTACATACACCTGAACACTTACTCCTACACAAATACACACAAACACACCTCTACACTTACTCTTATACAAATACACATAAACACACCCTTTTGTTGTACCACAATTTAATATGAATGATTTTATTTAGAAACTTCGCTGGTCTGTCTTTAAATCGTATCTTTTAAATGTTATTATATCATTGTCGACTGTTTATTTCCTTAAAATAATAAATAAATAATATCCATTATTAATAACACACATTGTAATAACTTTTGTTTAGCGTTTTATCTAAGATTGTTAGTGTTAGGTATTCTAATAAATCTCTTCCTTAATCTCTCTTTCTTTCCTTTTTCCTCTTTTTTCCTTTTTCCAGTTTTGATTTAAGGCAATTTATAAACAAATACGTTTATTTCTATTTTTATATATCTTTAGCTTTTTAATATTTATTTTCTATTAAATATGTTCTGTAACTTGAATTATAAAAATAAAACTTTTATTTTATTGGTTGGTTGAAAGAAATTGCCATTTGGCAATAAGCCCGCCAATGTAAAAATAACATTATGTACAAAAAGTTAAATAAATACAAATCAAACGTACAGTAAAGTTACTTCTACAAGATTTCAGAGTCGCATTAGTTTTATATATATTGTCAGCCTCGTGGTGTAATGGTCAGCGCAAATGCCTACCATGCAAGAGGTCTCGGATTTGGTTGATAAAAGGGTGTTTTCATACTAGAATATTTTATAGTCCCGGTACTGGTACCCGAAGCGTAGTAAGACTGACCATCTTACCTTCATGTAACAAAATGATCAAGATACGCTGTGATTGGTGTACCAATGCAGTGCCCTATGCACCATTAGAGAGGGAATGATGATGATGATGATTAATGATTTGTATTATTATTGTTGACTTCGAGTTATTATTATTTGATCACTTTCATTTAAACGGTATCATCATAATTAATTTATAGAATAAAAAGTATAAAATAAAAATACAAATAGATTTAAACTACAGCAGGTTGTGTTATGGATAAACAAGTGGGAATATTTTTGAGAAAAACATCGGAAAGCTCAAATTTTATTATTATTAAACATGGCATAGTATGAATTAAAATAAACACTTTTTATTAGTGTTACACGTTTATTTTATTAAAAGAACACAACTTAAGTTTTGGGAGAGCACTCCTCCCATTGACAGGTGATACAAATAGAGTTTTGTAATATTAAAATCATCATCATCATTCCGTGGTCCGCTCCCTAGATAGATTTTATGGTGTCCACAATCAGCATATAGACTTATCCGGCAGCCACCAACTCCTGTACGTTCTCCTGCGTCGATTTCGAAATAAAAATAAAAACGACGGACCGTCAACCAACAGTGGACGTCGCATCAATAACCTGATGCCTTGGAAAAAGTGGTTAAGGCTCTCAGAAGGCCAGGAGGCATCCACAGTATATGGCCTAGCCAATCGCATCACCTCTTTTTGATATTCGTCACTAAAGGTTACTAGATTTGTTTTCTCGCCCTCCAAGCTAAGGTCTTTAAAAAGCCTGGCTACTGTGTGTAGGGCGAGTGTTCTCATTTGACTAAATCTTCCCCTCCAACCCCAGATTTATAGAGTATCGAGCTTTTTAATAGAGGGTGAGTTCTCTGGTATCTTAGGGCTTAACCAGTGATCCTCCGAGAATGCAGCTTCTTTCATGAAATAAAGCATCACGTTCCCATGGAATGTGTATAGGTGTTCTCTCATCTGCACTACAGAACTATATCTAGAAGTTTTAGAAAGGTTGATTTCTGCAAGGTGTTTATCAAATCTGCAGTGCCCTGTAAAGGCTATAGTGATAACCTTTACTTGATTTTGGCTGAGCTTTATTAGATCGAAATTTCCTTAGCGTGGTGCTGACCAGGATTTAAAATAACTTTTTTTTTGCCAGAAGGAATTTTTCGCAGATTTTTTCATTTTTTAAATTAAAAAATATAATTAACTTTGCAATTTTTTTATTTTACTTTTTGATTTTGGTATATTTTATCAAATGGAATGTTACACTGAATTTTCAATCGCTGACACTGAAACTTTGCGTACCTTCCTACTATACTGTTATATAAAAAAAATACATATTCATTCATTTAAAATTACACTTGTTTAAATATTAATGAACTTATTAAGGCTTTTTAGGCTCTGCCCGTGTCAAGCGATAATAATTAACAATAAAAAATACATTGTAAAATTAATTAGATTAAATTATAATGACATGTGATGCAATAGAATAACAATTCAGAAAAATAAGGTATAAGTAACAAATAATAAAATTCCAAAGAATACAATGCAAAAAAGTTGATCAGATATAAATATTGAAATATAAATTATACAAATTTAGATTCATACCTAATCAAATATACAAAATAATAGTAGGGCTAAAATCAATAGAAAAATAACATGTATATAAAACATAATTGAAATGACAATTGAGATATGATTTCCAGAAACTCACTCTATACTTTAGTAAGAAATAAGAATAATAAATAATATGCCAAATAAGAGTGAGTACCAAATCAAATAATACAAAAATACATAATGAAAAAACATATTAAAACTTAATAAAAATGACAATTTTTGCTAATTGCTAATCTCGAACTTGACAACCTCGTCCCTATCGATGTGCAGCAACCAATTGGAAACATTTTCCTCAAATACATTGGCACTTGTGGAGTTCTTTATGGCTGCCGGAAGTTGATGAAAAAAAATTGGAACCAGGAAGGTAAAGTTTCTTTAAGCTATCTTTGAGTGAGTGGTAGGGCCAAAATAATCAATCCTTCCCGCTGATCGAGTCCGTATATTTTGCCGTATCCTGACTTTATCTACAGATTTCAAGAAGTTCACAAGTGCCTCTTTAACAAATAGCTGCCGCACATCTTGAACTTTACAATTTTCATACAGTTATTTTGAAGGATAGTAAAAGAACTTTTTTCATTGTTCTGAGAACGAGTTTTTGTACTTTGAAAATAATAAAATATTAAAAAGTAAATGCAACCATAAGTCGACCACAATCAAATCGAATGCGTTGCAAATTGCATAAATTAACTTTTGTGGTTCCATATATGCAGCAACTGTCTGCTCGGTCAATTCTCTTTCCAGTGCTAAAAGTACTCACCTGCCTTGGTCACTTAGATCGTATTATCTAACGAATAAATTTAGCTAGGAAAATCCGACATCAGAAAATTTCTGCTTTAAAATGAGTAAACCAATGATAGTATTAAGCTTAACAAGTTAAAACAGAGATAACAAACATTTTAGTGAAGGGATTATGGAAGTCTGGGCATTCACGGAGCTTATCACCTATCAACGGCTGGTTCGCGAGGCCGCTTTACACTCTGTAGTATTCACTATTCTGCCCATGTTCGAACTTCCGTATTTCTTAAATTCTTACATCTGTTAATTTTTGTGAAGCCATGTTAAGCGTGTTTTCATACGTAACGGGATTCAATTTTTAAATGTCAGGACAACTGACTGACCACAACTAGAGACGTCACTGGCGTAGTAATTTTTAAATTACAAAATATTAAAAAAATCAAAGCAATGATAATACGTTCTACAAATATAAAAAAAAATGATTTGCTAAGTTCGATAGTCTATTAACAAAAAAACGAAAAAATCCCTGAACATCCTTAATAATGGTATGAATGCGCTTTCGTTTTTTCGAAAGAGCTTTCAAAATTAATGGTTGCCTAGTCAACAACCTCAAATTTGCAGATGATACCACGTTACTTGCTAAAGACGAGCTGGAAATGGCAGATATATTGGCTCGGGTAGCAGCAGAAAGTCGCAAATTTGGGTTGGAAATAAACAAAAATAAACGGAGCTCATGATTGTTGACAGAGCCAATATGCTACAACCATCAACTAGACTCTAAGACCTTGAAAAAGTGCAAGATTTTGTTTATTCAGGCTCATCCATCTCTGTGGGCGGTGCATGCACAGTAAAAAAAACGCATCCTAATAGCAAAAATGCCATGACTCGACTGATCAAATTTGGCAAGATCGGGATATTAGAACTAAAATATTCATAGTCCGTACGCTTGTGTTCCCAATATTCTTTTATGGCGCAGAAACGTGGACAATTAAAGCACGTGAGCAGAAGAGAATAGATGTCTTTGAGATGTGGTGTTGGCGTCGAATGCTGAGGATACCATGGACAGCCAGAAGAACAAATGTCTCTATACTGGAAGAACTCAACATAAAAGTTGGCCTATCGGCCATATGCTGCCAACTTATGCTGCAGTTCTTCGGATACATAGCTAGACGTGACCCAGAAAATCTGGAGAAAATAGTAATAACGAGCAGTGTGCCAGAACAAACAAGCAGAGGCAGAGCTGCAGCTCGATGGATCGACCAGGTAATAACAACTTCACGGGTGACCCTATATTAAGCTGTGGAGAAGGCGCAGAGCCGTGAAGAGTGGAGACGCTTTGTCAATGGAATGGCTAGTGAGAGTACCCAATGATCACGACACTCAGAACTGAGGAACGACAGAGAAGAAAAGAAGAGGTAGTATCATGCATGATCAATATAGTGCAGGCAATTGGTAAAATAAACCAAAGTAGGGAACAAAATGCCGAACACTCTTCTAGTGGAACGGAAGGCCTGTTGACAACTGTCAAATGCTGAGAAGTTCCTGTTTGGCCTACATTAGAATATCCTTCCTGATCCCAAAAGTTTAGCTAAAATAAAGTAATATAATAGCGAAAAATCCTCTTCCTGAAATATAAACCTTGTATATTATAAGCAAGGTAAAAAATAATGCAACTCCCATATAAAAAAATATTTTAAAAAATAAATTATTTTAATTTTAAAAAATTTAGAAAGAGGAAATAAAAAGGAGGAAGAGTGAAATATTCAAGAAAGAGATGGAAAATGTTTTTTTATTACTCTTGAAACATCCTTAATAGTAGGTTCTAATAAGAAATAAATTTTATATTTCTTCAATATTTTAAATATTATTTGTCATGATTTATTGTATGTATGAGGCATATAGTGTAATTTAATATTAATTTGCACGACTAATTAAAATCGTTGAATATATAAATGAACGATAAATTAAAAGCAATAAATAAACTATGTATTCCGGGTGCAATAAATATTTTCCATTGAGTATAATGACTAATAAATATAATATCCTGAAAATAGTTCAATTGTTCTTTTCATTGATCTCTTTTGGTTTAAAGTAAGATAGTTTTGATACACTTTAAATATTTGGTGTTTTTTGTCGTGATAGAACTTTCGATTAGTTATATTGTCCCTTGTCAAACTTACAATGCGCGTTTTTTTGGGTTCTGTGAGAATACTTGAATTAATGCCTTACATTCGAACAACGCTCACAAATTGTAGAAATTTACTTAAAAAATCAACGTTCAATTCTCCAAAGGAATTGAAAATGCCCCAAAAAAAGTCTGTTTTTTTGTTTTAAAAATAAAAATAAATGAAATTAGTCCTCCAATCAGTGTTTGGTTTAAATATTAAGATAAGAACTGTATTAGTCACTCACCTGAATTCAGAACAATAGCAATAAAAATTTTGGAATTGTGGAAAAAAAATTCCTACTCTTATTATGTACAACACAATTTTGTCTCTTTTTTATTTTTTTAGATGTAACCACCTTTTTAAGTCATTTAGTTCTTTTGTCGTACATTTCTTATATGGAATAATGCTATAAAATAATATTACATATTCTTAATCAACATTCCAATAAATCACCTTAAGCTTATTATTTTCATTTAAAGGAATATTAACATATCACAGTTTTTCAGATTTTTTGGCACAGTTCTTAATAAATGGCTTTATAATACAAAATATAACCAGAATGTTTTAAAAATTAGATTTTAAAGGAGCTATAATCTCAAATATACTTTTATCATTATTCCTATCATTTGTTTATGTAAATATTTTTCTATTTTGCGTTTTTTTTCCTTTAAGTAATTTACATATTTCATTGATATTTCGATAGGGTCTTCTGTCTAGTGATGTCCACATGCTCCACTTAAGAGCGCATGTGGAAAACAATTAAGTTTATGGCTTGTTTTAATTTTGTGAAAATAAAACTAAGTTTCATTTTCTTTTAGTACAATTTATTCTACATCATAAAATTATAATTTAGCTCCTACAGATCTTATTTTTACCTAAAAATATAATTTCTCTTTTATATGTATCTACGTGTATGTAAAATCACAATGGGCATTTATTATTTGATGAAAATGTTTAGGTCCTTAATTTAATGTAATTGTACACAGTTAAATCGAAGCTCATCATAGTAAGACTTGCCATACAGCTTATTGAGGATATTTAACTTTAAAAAACATATATTTAATCAGTAATTTCAATTAAATTCATGTTATTTACATTTATTTATGCATATTTAAAATTATAAACCAGTTTTCTAGTTTTTATTTTTAATAAGTCAAACATGCAAATTATTTTATATACCTACATAATACATTTTTTTTTCTAATTATTTCGATTTGATATTATATTGCTTTCCAGAAATGTTTGTAACCATGCATAATTTATATTTTATTATTTTTTATGTTTTTAACGTTACATAATATAATAGCTTAACACGGGCTCATAATAAAATGGTGAGTACGTAAACTGTTCATTAATTTTAAATGAACGAATAAATTAATTTTAAAAAAGTTATGCACATTTGGCGTCCTCTATGGTGAAATAGCTGAGGCACTTGCCTTGCGCACGGAGGATTCCGGGTTCCATTCTCGGTGAGATCACAAAAGAAAGGGAGTTTTATCAAGCCTGAGTTTTCTGTGCGGTAATTCACAAATGTAACTCGACTTCATGGCCTGTTTTGGTACATACGTTTTTTTTTTTAAAGTACACATATTCTTCATTCTTTAAAATGTTCTTCATCTCTACTGTAATATGTTAATGTTAACAGCTCCCCAGGGAGTTGAATCCAGTCCTTGTCTACAAAAATTTGGACCAACACAAAATATTGTTGATAAATCCACCTGGTCCATGAAGAAGTATAGAAATTGAACAAATAACATTTTCAGGCGTTGCCTAGTATGTAGGTGAAATAATTCAATTAGATGAATCTCACCCGCATAAAAAAAAAATTCAGCTCCTTAACTTCACAAATATCAATAAATGAAAGAATTGAAATAATATAGATGTTCAAATATGGGCAGAATGGTGAATGTTACACAGTGTGTAAAGTGGCCACTTAAACCAGCCATTGACAGGTCATAAGCCCTGTAGATGCCTAGACATCTATATTGCCTTCTTAAAATGTTCTTTATCTCTGTTGTAATATGTTAAGTACACATATTATATTGTGTAAATACTACGTTTGTATTCCATTCTTGGCTTTGAACGGGGTTTAAATCCTTTTTTGTTCAATGACTATCAACGAAAATAAAATAAAGGCGTTATAATCAAATTCGTATCGAAATATGTATTTAATTTATTATTCATTAGATAATATAAAAAGAGAAGGGGGATTTATATATCAATTGTTGTTTTCGTCAAACACAAATTGACAATCTTAACTTTTTTGTTTATCCAGAAACGTGGCTATTGGCGTCGCGTTGTCGTAAGCAGATGTCTGATGTTTTCATCAACTTGTTGGCCATCAATACCAATAGTCATCAATAGCTCGTCTCCCTAGCAACACCACATTGATCGGTTACTGGTTACAATATCATGAGGAATGTGGCGCTATCGTTAAATTTGCATTATTCTTGAGGAATCCGTAAACACGATTTTGTTTCAATAAAAATAAAACATTTAAAATAACTTTTACAGAAATTCCGATGTGTCATCGTTATCATCATCATCCATAGTAGCAGCATTTATGGTGTTCACAAAGGGCCTCCAGGCATCTCTGTCAGCTGCCAGCACCTGTGTATCCTCCCAAGTTAGGTTCGCATCCCAGGACGTCGAGATCCAAGCAAGAAATAAGCAAGCGTAGTTCAGGCTCTCAGGAGGTATCCGCAGTACATGGCTCAGTCAGCCATATTGCTTTCGCTTGATCACATCTGTCACCGGAAGTTGCTGCGCCTGTTCTTCATTCCTCACAAAATCAACCCACCGCGCACCCAAGATTCTTCCTACTCAAACCTCACACCTATTCTCAAAACTCAGTATTTTGGTTGTTTTGAGCCCTTGTGAGATTCCGTAATTTATGCGTATGCCCGTATGTGCACCTGTACATATTCTATTGAAAGATATAATCTCCAACATAAATGGGGGACATTTTTTACAAGGGAATATGGCATTCCAGACTTCATCATGGCTCATATATAACTTTGTGATTGTGCCACGATTAATGTACATCACTGGGAATCATGTATATCGCTTGTTCTTAAACACCTTAGTACTGTTAATTGTTACACACATTCCGATCTGTTTTAATTTGGTCACTTACATAAATATGTTGTATCATGATTGGCCTCGAGAGGGGAGAAGAAACAACATTAATTCCATATTTATGTTTAAATGGCTTAATTGATGTACCATTGTTACTGAAACAAATGACATTCAATCTTTCGATCCACCGGTCACGAAATAATAATGTGCTGTTCCTTGATCAGCACAACACAAACTATGGCTTGCGTGCACCAATGTCTCGATTGTATCGCATTGTAAACTCAAGACATGATCTGGACTTTTTTGGTGTAAATCTTTTTAAATTTCAACAATCACTAAGATAGACCAGATCTTGTCTTGAGTTAGTAATTATTATTTAATTTTTTGTCTTTACTTCAATTCTCTTTATTTGTATTTTATTTCAATTGTTCATGTATATATTACAAAGAGATTAAGAGACCATTGTGAAATTGACTCAATAAGTCGGTAAATAAATAAATAAATTAATTTCTTCTCAATTGTGCAATATCTTGGGAAAACCGGTTATGTTATAGAACCTGTCACAGATTTCTATTATTCACAAACCCCAGTTAGTTTTTTTGTCGATGGTAGCCTTTTTCGGTACAGATGAGGGATGTAGTTTCGAGTTATACAATACTAAAAATTCAGAAAATATTTCACATTCTCATCCGGGTCTGTGTGGTCAGTATCTAGAAACACAATATTTTGACATACCTACCTATTTGTCACCAAAAATCTTTTAGAACAAATTGAATCGTGAAATTTTTAAACAAAAATTACTTTCACTGACTGTCTTTGAGATATTTGAAATATTATATCAAATATATATAATTCTGCCGTAGGTGTGTATGTCACTGAACTCTTCCTAAATGGCTGAACCGATTTTGATAAAACTTTGTAGTGTGGTTTTTAGTGGGTCCCCGGATGATTTAGATTCACAATTAAACCCGGCAGGTTGACAATTTGAGTATTGAAAAAACGTTTGCTGAATCGGCTAATAGCAGGCAAGCCAACGTTTGGACGGGACAACATCTTATCATTAAACTACCAGTAGTTAAAAAATCTCATTTGGGACAACACGTAGAAAATAATCATTTTTGTGACAATATATAATATCATTATGGTATGATATGGTAACCAGCGTCATTTGAATTTTGCGCCCCCCAAGACTTATTTTATAGATAGAAAAAGAGAAAATAAAACTGTGGGTTCGCAAAGTGCCGCCCCCTTGGGGTTGCGCCCCTGGCAGCCGCCCACTTTTACATCCCCTACAAACCTATTCAAAATGTCAGTGCACAGTATTTAAACAGTTTTTTATATATATATTAAATACCATCACTCTCGAAAAAAATGTATTATAAGCGCTACACTTGATATTTCGTTTTTAAGTTTTTCGGGCAGTTCGTTAAATTAGGAGTGGCCAATGTTTTCTAAAAACTTTTTGTCAAACTTTGTTGAGCGAAATTTTGACACGCGTAGATTTTTTAAGTCGCGTGTATTATGGTTGTAGATATCTTATTCTTATTCTTAGTGGTGGGGGTCAGTGCTACGCAAGCTCCTGACGTCACTGCGACCTGTGAAGATCTATTGTGACGGGTCCCCGTGAATAGTTCTCGCCCTCCAAGCCCGGTCTATAAAGAGCCTGGCTACTGTGTGGAAGGCGAGAGTTTACATTTTGCTAAATCTACCCCTCTAAGCCCAGATCCTTAAAGTATCGGGCTATAAGGTAGGGGGCGAGCTTTTTAAGATCCGTAGGTTTAACAAGTGGTATGATGTAAAGTTTATGATGTAAAGCACACACATATAATGTGTATAGGTGTTTCCTCGCCTGAAGTTTCGAGAAGGTTCATTCTAGCAAGGTGTTTGTTTAATCTGCAGTGCGCTGTAAGGGCTCTAGTGATATTCTAGTGATTTCTGCTGAGCTTTATTAGGTCAAAAGCAAAACTTTGGAATCACCCTTTTATCAGTTCCTTCGCATAGTGCATATCACAATTAAATGTGCATTTAAATTTATGTGAACTGTAAAACTTATAATATGATTTTATAAATACGTCACTTCTTGCGTTTTTTAATAAAATTTGACAAATCTTTATTTTTAACACGCGTAATTAACTATCGTATTCGAATCAATTTATAAAATTTGCTCACTTATCACGTTTTATGTAATTGCAATTATCTGGTAAAATTAATTGGCTGTGTCAAAATAAACAGGATTTCATAATTAAGATAAAGATATTGAAAGTCATACAACTAAATTAAATGCATAATTAGTATGTTTACTATTAGAGTGTATTAGAATTGATTAAAATTAATTTGTTTTATTGTGTAATGAACTTTTTTCTGAGGTCACTATAAATAATATTTGAAACAATACAGTATAAAACACGGGAATCCTCTTTTTACCGTTTCGATGTTTAAAATGCAGAAATTATCGCAATAAGCTATTTTATACGTAAATAAAAACACCGAAGTCAACTATGTTTTTTTATGTTAAAATAAAAATTTGAATTTCACTTTGTTCTGATGCAAAAACAACAGTAGTCCCAGATACGCTATATCAATAAATACTTTTATTATCAAAATAATCATTATTTTTCATTGAAAGTTCTTAATAGATTGAAATTTTCTCATTTGGTTCAAAAGTTGTCATATGTTGAAAATCTTATTCTTTTCCGCATCGTAAGTGGAGCATGTGGACATCACCAATTGCCTCCAGGAGACCCTACCGCCAACCAGCACTCTCGCCTCCTCCCACGTTAATCCATCGGCCCTTAGTGCCGCCGAAAGAAGTCGAAAGATCGTCATCGACGGCTTTCCAGGACGGCGTGAGCCCGCAGGTTTAAATAAGAGGCAACTTGGATTTAGTTTCTCCTGAGGCATGTGCAGCCCGTGTCTAATCCAGGACCACCACCGCATCCTCAAGACGCTCGTTATAGGAGGCTGCTGCGTCCGTTCTCGGACTTCAATGTTAGTTATAAAATCAAACCACATTATACCTAATATTATTTTAATGCACTTACTCTCAAAACTCAGTTTGTTATTTTGAGCTTTAGTAGGGTGCTAAGATTCGCACCCATATAGGAGTACTGGCATTATACAAGAGTCGAATAATCGGCATTTTGTTTTGACCGAGTATAGACTAGAGTTCCAGACAACACGCATAATTTTTAAAGTTGCTCCAGCAATTCCTAGGCGGGTTGCGAGCTCATTGTGCATGCTTCCATCATCTGTTATGTAAAATCCCAAGTATTTAAAGTTGTCAAGTTTCTCAATCCTCTGTCCATTGTTATAGAGAGACTGATTAGGGTCAGGACAGTGTTTGTTGCACAGAATCTGAGTCTTTTTTGTATAAATATTAAGACCCAGACGAGTTGAATTTTCCTGCAGTGTGTCAACAATTTCCTGAAAATCACCAACAGACTTTGTAAGAAGAACTGCATCGTCTGCATACTCCAAGTTGCACAACTTTAGGAGGGAGTTCACTTCTATGCCTCGATCAGGTGGTATTGATTTGCATAAGATAAAATCCATCAGTGTCATGAATAAGAATGATGAATAAGTGTTGAAAATCGCTCAATCACAAAGTCTTGTTTCCTGAACATTTCGTTCAATGTGACTCCCGCAGTTATTATTATTATTATTAATATGGATAACTTATAAAGCGCCATTTTCGTAATATAATACCTCGAAGGCGCTTTATAAAGTGATTTTATAAATATACCAATTTGTTTTTTTATTTTTTTTTTATTTAAGAAAAACAATGTACTTTGTCACCACATGTTAAGGATTTATTTAAATGATTTAGAGAACAAGTGGGCTTTAAGTTTCTTCCGAAACATCACTTCACTCTCACAGTTTCGGGTCTCTGCTGGGAGAGCATTCCATGCCGTAGGGCCTACGACCGCAAATGCGCGTTCGCCGAATTTAGTGCGCTGTTTGCGTAGAGGTATAGTACCTTTTCCTTTCGACGTAGATGTAGCTAATCTAAGCGTAAGACGTCTGTCAGCTAGCTCATATGAAATTTTCCCTTATATATTCTGGACCAGAGTTGTGCAGTGACTTATACATAAGCCTACAGAGTTTATATTCCACCCTCTGTGGAAAACGTAGCCAGTGTAATTCGCGAAGTAGTGGAGTGATATGGCTGAACTTAGAGATTCTAAAAATAAGCCTCGCTGTGGCATTTAATACAGACTGTAGGCGAGTCATTTTATTCATTGGTAAACCTGCGTAGATACCATTACAATAATCGGCTCTAGACACTACAAACGCATTTATTAATTGACGAGCGGCATCAAATGGCAAATTTTTGCCTTTGCATTTAATCTGTCTCAGCTGGTAAAAGCATGAACTTATCGTTCTACTAAATTGAGCGTCGAGAGAAAGGTCAGAATTAAGGAAGACTCCCAGTAGTTTAACGGTGGGTAAAACGGTACTCCTTACATCGGGTAGTGGCGTATCCTGGATCAAATTCTGTCGTCCGGCTGAAGCCGTCCATAGTTGTTCCGTTTTAGATGGGTTAAGTGTTAGTCTACCATCCTTTAAGGTACAGAACCCTACCTTTACCTTTAGTCCGGTATTAGGTGATAATAATATTATGCTCCGACATAATGATATACGACACGTAGGCCAAAGTATTTGAAATAATTCAATAAAACACAGCACAATATATGTGTTTTTCATCATTATGCAATAACTTGATGTTATTGTTTTTTGATAAATATCACGTCATGATCGATTAAACAAAGCCTTAATAAAATAAAAATCTCTCTGGCACATTTCTAAAGTCCTAACTGAATGTAAAAATATCACATTTCGAGGGTTGAGTGTTCGATTGTGCCTTATTATATATAGTTTTAAAGAGAGTATCGAGGTTTTATTTCAAATTTAATAGCTATGTCTGCTTATCGCTAGCAACAAAGAATACCTACAATTTTTGATAACGAAGTTGTACGATGCATGCGAATGAAGCGATTTGCTGATGAATGTTGATAAATTTATAGTAATGGTTTTTTTTTAAGTTTTAAGTACCTATGACTAAATGTGACATCATTGTAAACCAAGGTATTCTGAATCAGATAAAATAATTTGTGTATCGGGAAAGTATGTTTGCTAGGGATGGAAATACTGAGAAAGATATTGAAGGGAAGGTGAGTGCTGGGAACAAACATATATTACATTTGTCACAGGAGGCAAAATTAGCAATTCACAAATGAGCCCTGAGACCCTTATATTAGAGAACTAAGAACGGAATTGGATAAACAAGGATAAAGAGGATGAATGCTGTTGAAATACGATCTCTTAGGTGAATGTGACGTAAAACAATGATAGATGTCGAGATCCGTGCATTATGTATGGCTGAGACAAGCTTTGTTGACTTAATCAAAAAAGTAGTGCTACGTTTATTTTGACATTTAGAGCGAATGGACACCGAAAAATATTGCAATGTTGATAGATGCAGAAATATTAGTTTTTTTTTTGTATAAATGTATGATAATATTTAGTAAACTGCCCTTTACTTACAAGTTCTTTAGAATATCTTGTACCCAACAGAACAAGACTCCATACTACATTTAATTTGCCAGTACCTAGGACTAACTCAAGGAAAAACTACTTTTTCTTTAGAGCATGTCATTATTATAATACTGTTCTCTCCGGTTACGCAGACATTTTTCATCTCTCCTATATGAAATATAGAAGATTCCTTATAGACAGTACACACATTTAGTTTTACGATGTCAGTAGTTATGTATGTACTCGTATGTTCATTATTATATTTTGTACCTTATACATTATTTTTGTGTAATTTTTTTCTTTTCTTATTCTTTAAATTTATATTTATCTTATTTCTATTTACTTTATTTTTATAACTGTATATAAATATATGTATTTTAATTTTATTTGCAACTTCTAAGTGCCTAACATTTCTTAATTGCTTTTATTTTGATACCGATAATGTACTTAATCAATAGCGTACACCACTGTGGAAAATTTTTATTGACTTTTTCACAATTTTCGTTTATATATATTCTTATTTTCTGTATACAATATATGTAAAAACTGTTGTTTTTTTTTCCCAAATAAAAATAAATGAATAATATATTTAGTTCAGTATTAATGTTTGATAGAGTTTAAAATGTGGTTTTTGAGTACTGCGTTATGTCTGGTAGAGTTTAAAAGGTAGATTTAGTCTCGGTAGACACAGACGAATTTAAGTAGAAACCGGTTAGTGAATAATAATTGTAACTTTATCCTGATTTTATTTCAATAAAGCGTGAAAGGGTCACGAGACCGGCTTATTGTGTTTTATAAAATATTTCGCTACAAAGCGATAACACTCGACCAATGTTTCCCAATTTTGTTTGCAAAACAATTGTTAATTTGTTTATATTTTTTGATGGGGGTTTTTTGCCTTGCTTATTATGTGCAAGGCTTATATTTACTGCCATAGGTATGTTCTTTCGAATTGCTCTAACTATTGTATGGAGATTTTTTATATATATATGGAATTTGCTTTATTATTTACCTTGCTTATAATATTTTATTTATTTATTTATTCATATTTTTCGCTTACAAACTATAAATTAATTATAAAAATAATGTGACCTCACTGGGGTTTCCCGTGCCGAGGACACTTAACAATTTAGTTTTTTTTTATTACATTTGAGAATAAACAAAGAAGACTCACTTAAAAAACAAACATAATTAACAAATATTCAGACAGTTTTAAAAACAAGGTATTTATATACATCTATATTATTTATATTACAAAACACACAATGAAAACAACAAAAACCTAACATAAGCCATACAGTTGTGGAGCAGTTGATTCAGCATTGGTATGGGCGAATGAGACAATCCATTTTACTTCTACCTAGCTCCACTATTATCTCCAAGGTTATATTTATTATTTTATTATACCTATTACCTATTACTCCAATTATACCTATACCTTTTACTCCAAGGTTTATATTTCAAAAGTGGATTTTCCTGCAATTAAATTTCTTTAAATTTATCTATATATAATATAAACCTTGTATATTATAAGCAAGGCAAAAAATAAGCAACACATATATTTTTTTTAAAGAGAGTCCTCCGGGACTCGTAATAGCGACGGGTGGTCGGTGGGCTTTTGGATCTTCTTTATATATTTAATGTTTGTATAAATTTTCGGGGAAGATTTAGGGACGTAGAAGGGTCGGAAGAAAACGGCATTCCTGGCTTCGAAACATCCGAGCATGGACCAGGATTAGAACTGTGGAGGAGCTGTTTCGCACTGCTCAGGATAGGGAAGCTTTCTCCCAAGTGATCGTTAACATCGGAGGGACCCGACATGACACGTGAAGAAGAAGAATAAATTTTCAGTTAAGAATTTTGATCTTTTGACCAAAATACAAAGGAGTTTGCACTTAAATTAAATTGAGAAACGCTGACTAGACTGTCCTTGCAAACGACCTTAGATTAGAATGTTTCTACAAAGCACATTACCTGAATGTAAGTTAACTAACACTACACTAAAGACATGTAATTACTAAAAGAAGTTAATAGACAAAAAACTATTCAATTCCTTTCCTAGGAAACTGTAGCAGTGTTAATTGCGTTTTACTTGTACTCGTACCTCTTTGTTCTGTTGTTAAGCTCTGATTGGTCACGATATTGCTTACCGCGTTGTACTTTCTGCGATAGTTTATTAAAATTATTAATCCATTACGCTAATGAACACCACAGGGGAACAACTTGATAAGTCCGTTTTTAGATTTTAAAATTATTCCATTTTGTGTAAATTATTCTTGTACTCAGTCTCTGCGGTTATGATGACGAACGACTATACACATAATGTGTGAATGTAATACTACATACTCCAGAGGCGAATCGTGTATAGAAGCGATTATGCGCAGCTAACCATTATATTTGACTATCCTTAATAATGTTTTACGGTGACTTCATTTTTAGAAAAAGAGTAAAATAATTACTATTTCTTTTAAATTATTGCCACCATTCGTATGTTTCTCCAAATATAAATAAAAATATTAATAAAGCGCGCCAGCAACGTGCCAAGGAACTAACCAATTACTACGGCTTATTTTTTCATACAAATAAGTGTACTATATTTTGAACATATTAAACCCAGTAGCGGGATTTTTCTCCTAGAGTTAACTTGCAGATTACGCAAATTCTTTGAAGATTCTCGATTTGGAAAACAGTATTTCAAACATTATTTCTTAAGGACTATTTTTCTTTGAGAGGATACTTTGACATATGACTCGCAACATATGTGGCGCTCGACGCGGCCATTTTTGGCATTATTCATTTCTAGAACAAATCGGCCAGTTGACATTTTAATCTTTATGAGAATACCCAATACTTACTGAATTATAAACTTTTATATGTTATGTTTTAAATTAATGGATAATATAGCTACACAATATAATACATCACGAAGTTACGTCGTTTAAGTTGATTTAATGGATGAGAGTTGTTGTATCACACCAAACCACAAAAAAAATAACATTTTATAGTATATATTCTTCTTCTAGTGCCTTGCCGGGTCCTCCCGACGTTGGCGATCACTACAGCGAAAGCATATGTACCTTTCCTGCGCTAATTTTACGTTTCGCAGCCAAGGCGACTGCTTATTGATGTACTCGCCCTAGTGATTCCTGGGAAAAGATGACCAGAGTGGTTTCCCGTTGCCTTCTCTGGTGAATTTTCTATCGGGACTACCTTCCCTTAGCTGGTTGGTTTTGGTTTTGAGGCGCCAAAAACTCGCCTTTCATCCTTTCGTTATCTGCTGTGATCACACCGTTACGAGTGTGATCTTATTGCCCAGGGTTCGCGACGTGGACGCTAACGCTAACAAGTTGGACTAGTCAGTAGTGTTGCCGGTGGAATGCAACTAGGCGTTTGCAGAATTTTATAGAATCACATCCTCCAGCAAGATGTGACTCACTGCGACCCTACTGACAGTTCGAACCCCATAGTATATATAACTTACACTTTATTATGAACCTACTATGTAGGTGCAAATAAATGATTTTTTTTATGCTTATCTGCTTGATTAAAAAACCATTGATTGGACCTGGGGGTGTGAGAGACCTTGCTAGGCTTAAAAAGCAAGATCTAGCTTGAAGATGAATGTAGAGGCTTAAAAACATTTTAGTGCTCGCCTCTCACCAAGTTACCCGGTTTTTCGTTGGAGATGAAAGAAACACGTCACAATATTCAAATCCCTTCATGAAATAGCCTGAAGATATTTATCGGATCTCTGTTTTAGGGACATACACATTCAAGGAGAAAATTGGCTTAAAACCGTTGACGTGGCCCGGGAATAGCCCTGATTTGAACCCGATAGAAAATTTATGGGCGATTATGAAAAAAAAAGTCGGGAAAAAAAAATTAAAAAACATTGAGGAATTAAAAAAAAACTTAATTCAAGTTTGGGAAGAAGAAATAACATCAGAAATTTTAGATTCGCTTTACGCTTCTCTAAATAATAGAATTTTACATGTTATAAAAAATAAAGGTGAATTCACTAAGTACTAAATATTTTTAAATGTTATAAATATGTTTAAATGTAAAATACTTTAATTTAAAATAAAGCGATAAGAACCTACTTCTTAAATATGAATTAAAAAATAACATGTCTTTTATTATTCCATCACAAACACTCGACCATAAATGAACCGTTATGGGTCTCTAAGGTTCGGGTAATCTGATACCTGATATATAATGGCAATTTCTAAGTACAATTCATGAGTAAGATTTTTTACTTTAACCTTGAAATAACGAGCAGTTATCACATATGTCAAACAATATAAAAAAAACTAATTAAATATCAAGAATAATTCATTATATGTCAATTTTAGTTTTTTTTGAGAACTCGTAAATTTATTTGTCTTGCGGTGTACATGTCAAATAAAATCTATTTTTAGGTCAGCATTTGACTCAGGCTGAGAGGGACTTGTCGAACTCTGACGCTGCTCAGACACTGGACTCAAAGTTTGTGCTTTTACCGTACATGGAACCAACTGCCTTCAAACTTGCGAATCGTCGACAGTTTCGGCCAGTTCAGATCTCAACTGAAATCCCACTTCTTTCAGTTGATGTTAGTAAATATTATTATATGACCACTAGCCTACTCTTTATGTCTACCGATTTCGAGACATTCCCGTTTCTTCGTCAGGACACTCACTACACGCAAATACTCAAATACACGTTCACGTTTATTATCACCGTAGTGTACATAGTATTTACGAAAACATACATAAATTACACACATACTTAAATGGAATGCAAACACCACCGCGACTTCTATCGTTTATCATACCTTCAAATTTAAAATCGGAAACTTTCATTTACATACTTATATAGTGTTAACTAAGTTCGTATATAAGTTTAAGTATAGGGTTGTAAAGCGCACTTGGGGTGATTTTCCACAAAAATGGTCATATATAAATCAGCTAAAAATTATTATCAATAGACTTTCACAGGTCTGGGTAACGTCAGAACCTTACAAGGCTTTGATCCCCAAATACCAAGTAAAAATGCTATTTTCTAGCTTAAATTATAGATTTCTGAGCAAAATTTCTTGTAAAAACTTGATAAGCTAATGCGATACGGGTGAAAAACATGTATAAGTATAATTTCACAGCGGCTTTTCAAATTTTAACTATGCTCTCTTTGAAACATTGCATAATGGGACTCATCAAGTTTTTCTCCTGTGGTCTTCAAACGCGAGTCATAAATACGATAAGAAGTATTGTTTTTAACAAGTCTCTTATTATGTTAGTTCTAATGTTATTTACCTTTGCGTAAATAAAACATGCTAGTTGATGTTAATTTATGTAATTAAACAATATTAAATAAATTATTATAACAATAATAATATGTACCGCGAAACCGTCTAATTTTGCCCTGGATGGATATTTTGATATACCAAATTTACCGAAATCAAATGGAAATATGTTTTTTTAAAGGTTGATCATAGATTAGACTGTTTGGGCAAAATATCCATCCAGGGCAAAATTGGACGGTTTCGCGGTACATGTAACGTTTTTCGAAGCACAAAATATAGACGGTTAAACAACGTAGTGATTTAGATTTACCTCCTTATTCTTCTTCTCTGTTTAGATCGATTGATCTGTTGATCGGTTAATCTTGAGATGCTGAGTTTCAGCTGTCATTCCATCTCTTTGGTGGTCTTCCAGGCAGACGGCAACCGGCTGGGATTTCATGGACCCACGGTATAGGGGATTATGGAGTTGTCCATTCTATCGACGTCATCTCTCCAGAAGTTTCCCCTTGTTCTGCTCCACCTTACTAAGTTTTGGGTATCGCAAGTCCGTCTCATTATAATTATCTTATTCGCAAAAAAAAAACCTTTGAAATACGAAGTATCAACTCGGATAATTAATTTTGAGGCATTTTCAACTACATATTTGTAAAAAACTGTGATGAGAATTAGGAATCTAATTGTGGTAGAGCAGTGTTTCAACCCTGCTTTAATTTCAAATTTATGATCTTAAACATATTTTTAAGAAGTTTTACATCAATCATATCAACACCACCATTCTCTTATTACACCCAATAGTGTATCGGGCACTGCATTGGTACATCGATCGCAGTTTAACTGGATTTTTTTGTTTTAAGAAGGCAATGAAGGTTATATTATCAATTAGCAGTCCAGAAGAGACTATGGAAGTAGTATTCTTGTATATAAAATAATAATATGTCCACACATAAATTACTGTTCTACCATTCTTTTTTTATGTAATGAAGGAGAAATTAAAAATATATAAATTCTTCAAAATAAGGCGATGAGGATTATACTCAAAAGAAATATCTATTCTAATGTAGAAAGAATGCACAAAGAAATTGGCTGGCTCACAGTTAAGCAACAAATTAATCAAAATCGTCGAAAGGGTCGAGAGTTTCAAATGTCTGGGAGTGTATGCTGCGCAAAATAGCCGCGTTCTAAATGATCTGAAAACCAAATACCGCCTATATAACGCCTGCATAACGCCTATTCTCCTTTGCATATTCGAATCGTGGTAACCGATTAGGGTCTAGAACAACCTCAGAATAATCTTAGGTGTGCGATGGTTGACTTCGTAAATAATGAAAAAATAAGAACGGATGTAGCAAACTTCGGGACAACTCTCATCAAGCGGAGCCGATACGGTTGGCTGGGCCATATACTACGGATGCCTCCTGAGAGCCTTAACCACGCTTGCCTACTTTACAAGGCATCGGGTTCTCGTCGTCCTGGACGTCCGCTGCTGGCTGACCGTCGACGGTTTATGTCAGAACTACGGGACACTAACATGACTTTGGAGGACGCAAGGGGCTGGCAGCTGAAAGAGATGCCTGGAGGCTCTTGTGAACACCATATACTCCAACTAGGGAGCGGACATGGAATGATGATGATGGTAACTCAAAGTTACACATATTTTTTTCTTTTTGAACATAAACATCGTATGAGGAACAACCGATATTTATGCTCTAAATTAACTTCACTAGTTTATTAGGTATTTCTATGATCCTCTCTAACATTATATATACTACTGCGTCTTAACTAAATACATACTACTGCGTCTTAACTAAATACATACTACTGCGTCTTAACTAAATATATACGAAGCTATAAAAAAATGGATAGTGGAGCTAGGTAGAAGTAAAATGGATTGTCTCATTCACCCAAACTAATATTGAATCAACTGCTCCACAAGTGTATAGCTTATGTTAGGTTTTTGTTCTTTCATTGTGCGTTTTGTAAAATAAATCATCTAGATGTACATAAATCAATTATAAACATAAATATGTAGTGTTTAAAACTGTCTGAACATTTTGTTAATTATTTCTGCTTATTAAGTTAGTCTTCTTTGTATATTTTCAAATGTAAAAATATTTTTTTAGGTATATTGTTAAAGAATGTTCAAATGACTAGGGACCTCGAAGTTCTTTTAAATAGTAAACTCTACTATATCGAACATGTCAGGCATATTACGGGTGATGCATTCAAATTGTTAGGTTTTGTCACTAGAGTCACTAAAATGTTTAAAGATATAAATACCCTAAACATTTTGTACTACGCGTTAGTCAGAAGTCGGCTTGAACATTCAACTTTAATCTGGTCCCCATTCTGTGAAAATCACAAATATAAAGTAGAAAAAGTTCAAAATAAATTGATTAAATGTCTGTCATACAGAAATAATCACCAATTCAATAATTATAATGAAGCGAGAGTACATTTTAAAATAAACTCTTTGGATAATAGACGACAAATTGCTGACTTAATGTTTCTATTTAAGCTTTTAAATGGTATTACTGACTAATTTACTAAGTTTAATTAATTTCCATGTACCTTTTAAATGTACCCGTCACACCAAATTATTTTACTGCACCGATGTAAACACTAATGCAGCAAAAATTTCGTGCATTTATAGAATATGCAACCTATACAATAATATTATTGAAGCCAATGCGAATAGTATCTTCAACTTGAATAATAATACATTCAAAAGGGAAATCAGCGACAGCATGCAGGCATTTTCACCGTGGATAAGTAGTGATGAGTAAATCCAAAATATTTATTTTATTTTATTTTAAATTTACAATGGTAAATATGTACAAACATTTTATTAATGGTTTTCCAAATTCTTTTCTTGCATAATATAATTTTATTTATGACACATTACGTATTTTGATAATTATAAGTTTGAGATCATTTTTAGTCTAGTTTTAAGTCCCTTTTATATTAAAATATTTTAAAATGTGTCCTCGGCACGGGCACAGTGATGTCACATTATTTTTATTATAGTTGGTAAGACATAAAATATGAATAAATAAATATTACTGCGTCTTAACTAAAAAATGGTTAAAAGTGCACTTCCTTCCTTTATTTACCAACAGATAGATATACCTTCGTAAAAAACATAAACACATAATTTGTCGGTGTACCTTTAAATTATGTTAATAATTTCGAACTTTTAATTCTATAGCGATATCACTATCGTTTATCTTTGCACTATTACATTTGTTGTCTACATAATATCAAATAAATGTCAACCAGTTGAGTAATGTCTTTCTGAGGGAGTGGTCTCTCCGAAACTAGTAGACATTTTGATTTTTTACTCCGCTTTATCTGATAGTTAATCTACAAACAAAGCGGGTAATTCATTTATCAGTATAAAAAAAATGTAGTTAGGTAGGTATTAAACGTTTCACAATATTATCAAATATAAATACGACAGTAGATAATATAAATTTACGTATCTATAGTCCTTAAAATATAGCTTGATTAGAATGACATTTGTCAGAAAAAGTGACGACATAACTTTGTAGTAACGTCAAAGGAGTTATTTATATTGACACGAAAAATCATTCGTATCTGGCGTGTTAATTTATTTTTTTAATACAATGCTTGACACATAAATCAACATTAATATATAAAATCAGCTTTAAAAATTAAAATAAACCTAATTATAAACGACGTTCTTACAAGGTTACATCATTTTGCAAAAACGTTAGAGATGGGACAAATTGATTAATGTAAATTGATCGAATAAAAAAATAATTCATTTGATGTTGTTCATGAAAAAAGTATAAATGTCTTAAATTTTGGTGAATAATTGTGTTAAACACGCTGTAATAGGCTTGTTTTTGCGTTTTTTTTATCAATTTTTGGAAACAGAGTTTCATGATCGCATGAAATAACTGATAAAAACGATGTAATCAGTGATCAGTAATTTCCCATCACTAATGAAATTAGTTTGACAGCTATCATTCTAATTAAGCTATATTTTAAGGACTATAGTTATTTAAATGATACAATAACATCGATGGTTCAGACGATAACAAAAGTTAAATTTTACTGATTAAAATAGCACCTATAAGTTTATTTGATAATGTTCAAATAAAATTCGTAACAAAATATTTACAAAATGCATTAACCTAGATGGCTCAATTATTTAAAAGCTCTCAGATAATGAAGAAAGTCAGGCCTACGGGAAATTAAACGTAGTTATGCAGAAAGCAGCCAGTCCACAATTTTGAAAAAATGTTATATTGATGTTATCAGGTGCAGTAAGGTTGATTCTATGTTCTGCTAAAAACAGCCAGACCGCTTTCATACAAAAAGTTGTTTTAATTACCTTCTGGAAATGGTATCAATCACAAAAACGGTATTTTCAATTTGTAGAAAACACCCACAGTACTAGAAAATCTTAACGAATTTAAAAATCATTAAAACTGGTCAAATACATAATTAAATTTTTGTTTGAATTGTAAAAAAAAAACTAGTATATTCCTTGTTTATCATTTGTTAAAGTCAAAAACATTCCAAATGTTGTGGAGATTTGTTTATTCACTCTTTTCACAAAGGTGCTATTATCTCAGTTTCACTTTTCTATGGCTGGCTGCTTTCTGCATAACTACGTTCAATTGACTATAAAAAATGAATTCTTACGCGCGGTAAAAATTAGAGCACTAAATTATATAGCAAAGTTTCTTGAAAATGTGTGAAAAAAAAGATTTTAATAAAAACGAACTTCTCGCATGACGTCACTAGTTCTTCCGAATCAACCAATGATAAGAGAGTTGTAATGGATTTCTAGTTTACGGTAGGTCAACTGACCATTCAGCAGAACCCATCCAGAAGAAGGAGAAGATAACTTAAGACGTCAGACGTGAAGTAATTTCTAAAATACAAAACTGTAAAAAATCATAGGGCTGATAAAAACGATACTTAAACCATAATGGACTCAGTATTGATGTAGACATTTTTAACTGCACGTTGCATTTATACAGAAATTTCTTCATGGGGCCGATTATTTGGGATAGTTGCTGAATGTGCATCTTGAGTGGTTTATGCTATGTATATGTGCCGCATGTAATGTATATGTTTGTGTATGTTTTATATGTGCGTTCATGTGTGTGGGCGTGGATGGCTCGGAGTGTGCATTCGGTATTTTTATTTATTTTAATTTATAACCAACGATAACCTCCATGGAAAACGCAAATGTTAACAATTATTCTTTTCTCACTTGAATTTCTTATTTATTTGTTTGACACATTTAATGTTTACATCTTTTGCATAATTGGTGAAAACTTAATTGGTCTTTTTATGTTAAAAATATTTTGTTTTTAATACTTATTATGTATGACTGTATGTTTTCTGAATAAAATAAAATAAATACATAAAAGTAAAACAAATTTTTGGCTAAGTTTAAAAGTCTACAAATAAAAAATAAATAAAAACCACTGAACTTCCTAATTCCCAAACCTTTTTTAAACATCTCAGGTAAAAATTCTAAAAATGTAAACCGAGAGGAGATAAGTCCGCTTCGTACATAAGTAGTATAGTGGTTGGCGTGTTCGCCTACCATGCATGAAGTACCGGGTTTGATTTTTGCAAGATCGACATGAAATATAGGTTCAAAAAGTGATTTCAAATTGCAATATTTAATTATCTTATTCTTCTACAAATATACACATTTTCGTAAAGAAAATTATATTTTAATTTAATTGACAATTGATGATAATTCTGTTAACTCTACATTGTAATCGGGATCCAGTTAGAAATAATTAATCGTTAAATCCGTCCCATACAGATTTTATAACCATTGACATATAATACATAGACGTGCCCTATAGAATAAAATATTTAAAAAATAGTGAGACGAAAACGTACCCATAGTTACTAAGTTTGTTTATTTATACCAGGGTTTCATTCAACTATCATGCATATTCTACCAAAAATTGGAAAATGCTCATTTTTGTTACATAAAAAAATTGTATTATAACGTTAACAACTAACATTCGTTTTTGGTAGATCTCAATCTCTTTCTTTCCTTAAATTTCTTAAAATTTGACCCATCTATTTATTTTCACTGAATTTTGAGGAATGCAAAAAAATCTTAACTCAAGTTTATTATATTTTAAAAACGTATTTCTATCGGTGCAACCCTGTAACTAAGAAGAGCTTCGCAATTGCGCCGCTAGCCGTAGTTTAACTTTTACGTTTAAATATTTTTTGTTTTTAGCTTTGCTAATCACTCGTGAACAAGTATTTACCAATGAAAAGTTACACAATACTTTTAAAAATATTTATCCGAAAGGTTTTTACACGCTTTCATTACACCAGTAGCCATTTTGAGTTCGATTCTAAACGTCACGCCTGGTTGGCGGTAAGAACGACTAAATACGCGCTGGGCATGACTAAGCGTTTGGGCATGAGTTAAGTGTTATCATTTTTCAGGTCTCAGGGCATGTTTATGTGTATTGATATGTCAATATAAAATCGGGTTGTGGTCCCGAGGCTAGTGTCGTGGACTCGTCAATCAAAGATCCGAGGATCGCACCCTACTCCACCACAACTTGATTTCCATTTTCTAATAGTGAGTTATTTACAACTCGTTGAAAATGGCCACCAAAAATTTAAATATTTGGATAAATTAAAGAACGCAAAGATTTATTTACAAAATATTTATAAGAATATTATCTTCAGAGTCCTGCGTATAGTGATGTATTTTGTGTTTTTCAATTATTAATATTCGAAATGTATTGTATAATAAATTATTATTAATAGTCAATGTGGCATTGACTCAACATATCGACATTCTGGTACCCGGTATCTAGCGTCGGTTGACATGAAATTACTTTTTTGATTTAGACTCCATAATGCCAATACTGACCAATGGGCTGATGGCCAATAATTGACCATTCGCACGCAGAGCAAAATTTCTTTGTCAATTCAAAACTTCGTAACGGACTATTTATCCAAACTTTCGTACTATTTTTTTCCTTCCTCTTTCTTTCCCTCTTTACTCCCTCCTCTCATCATAGTATAGTATAGATATTTAGTCAATTTTTATTTCCAAAAAAAAAATATGTGTTCGTATATAAATGCTTTGTTGAAAAATATTATAATATACCTACAATATGTTCATATACCACTTTTTTTTAAATTAAGTGGCTGGGTGACAGGAAAAAACTGCCTCAAGTATATAAAGTGTTTAAATTTTTTATTTATTAATAACATTTTACATACATCATTTTACTAAATTGATTCATGTCTTGTTGACGTGTATTATGTATCTGTTTACTTCAGAAACGTCAAAGTAGAACTAACATTTGCCGCCATTTTCAAAAGTTATAGAATCTTCTGATAGGGTGATGACTTAAGCACCACCTTATATATATCGCCAAGTAGTTAAATCAGCTACTTAATTGGATGGCTAGGCTGTTCATTAAATGCCGGCATTTAAGTGAGTGGCTAATGACCGCTTAGCCAAAATATTGAAAGCCACGTTTAACAAAAGGGCTGAACGTCGCTACGCCTCTTTAATTTCGTGTAATTGAACTATTTCACCTACATACTAGGCAACGCCAAAAAAAAATATTTTTCAATTTCTATACTTCTTCATGGACCAGGTGGATTTATTAAAAAAAATTAGACAAATTCAAAATATTGCTGCGTAGGCGTTGCCTAGTATGTATGTGATGTAATTCAATTACGCGAATCTCACCCGCATTAATAAAGGTTTCAGCTCTTTGACTTTACAAACATCAACGGATGAAAGAATTGAAGGGATATAGATGTTCAAATACGGGCAGAATAGTGAATATTACACAGTGTGTAAAGCAGTCACTTGAAACAGCCAATGGTAGGTCATAAGCCCTATAGATGCCTAGACATCTATTTTACCTTCTCTAAAATGTTCTTCATCTGTGTTGTAATATGTTAATAAGAGAAGGAAAACATTTTTGAGAAGCGAATATGGAAGTCTAGGCATAACAGTATATCTGCAAACATTTGGACACACTCAAAACATTATTGAATTAATTACCTGGTATAAGACAAAGTATAAAAATTAGACAATTGTTTTCAGGCGTTGCCTTGTAGGTGAATTGGTTCAGCCGGATTATTCTCATCCACATGATAAAGGTTTCAGCTCCCCTTCACTTCACATAAGTCAACAGATGGAAAAGTTGAGAAAGTGGATGTTTCAACATGAGCAGAATGGTGAATATTACAGCGTGTAAAGTGGCCACTTAAACCAGCCAATGACAGGTCATAAGCCCTGTAAATGCCTAGACTTCCATATTCCGTTCTTAAAAATATTTTTCTTCTCTGTTGCAACAAATTTAGATCAGTATTGATTATATTATGCCCTCGCCATGTTAATTATTTGTTTTGTTGATTCTGTTCGTACGGTTAATTTTTATATAAAATGTATCTTACCATGATTCGATATTAAATGGACGATAAGTTGATCGATACTTATTAGCTATCGTACTATTAATATGCTTTATGACATCTCAGTGGGGTGTTGGAAAATTATTAGATTTATTTATTTATTCGTACAATAGGATGTCCCTGTTATTCGAGACAAATTATTATTCATAATATTATTATGTTAGATCCTTCATCCGCCATAGTTTCTGAAAAGTAAAGCAGCTTTTGATTAATGTATACTCCATCAACGCCTACTCATGTATCGATAATAGTTATTTAATTCCTGATGTAAATTAGGCTATCGGATTAAATTAACGATATTTATGAACGCGAAGTTTGAGCTAATATATTGAATTTTTTTACGAAACTGTTTATTTCAAATTATAAATTTAGACTCAAATCAATAGTACAAGTATAACGAATCGTTGGAACTCCCTAAAAACACTGGAAATTCATTTGAAATGTTAAAAATATTAATCATATATTTCGGTTTTCAAATATAATTTTGAAATTAATTTAAACATATTTATTACGACACTAGCGCGGGGTTTCTAGATTAGCAATTTTTTCCTGTCGACCAATAAAATAAAGGGAGTTTTTTTTTTAGTTTTAATGTGTACTTATATGTAAAAACTAAATAAAATTGATACTAAGATAGAACTAGCAATGCTTGTGTAAATAATTTAATTTGATAGTAGTCTTTATAGTACAAAGGAAATAAACTGAGGGGAAGAATATGAAATATTACTTCAATCATGATTTAAACAAGTAGTTCTACATGCCTAGTTGCTATAAATATGTTTAACAGTGGATTGAAAATGATTCCAAAATACAGACGCATGCATGGACAGCAGGGCTTCCATTCGAGAGTCGAGACATTTTTAATATCGATACTCTCAAGATGCTAGTATTTAAATTTCAAGACAGTATGATTCTGAACGCTCTCCAGAGAGGGTAGAGAGCGAGTTGCTAGCACGCAATTTACCTGCTGGTTGCCAGCCGATTTCAGCATTAACTAGTCATTGATTTAAGATGATTTTTCTGTTACGTTATTTTAATAAGGCTATTGTGATCAATGGGTGTTTGGTAATATGGGGATGGTTGTTGGTATATTTTGTATTCATTTTAATAAAAAGTTCAATTAATGGTAGGCTATGATGTGATTTATTTACTGCATTCATTATGTGTGTCCTCCATCTATTAAATTGCTAGGCACTTCTATTCGAGCGTCAAATTCGGTTTCAAACCTTGGTGTGATTGAAAGAAATTTGTCTTACACTTCCCATGCTAGGAAAGCTGTGAATTTGGGAAAGATGGCTTTCCACAAAGTTGCACGCTTGGCCAGAGCCAGCTGGGGATTGTCTTTTGAAACTTCAACGGTCTATTATAGATCCATTTTCCTAGGCATCGTTTGATATGCGGCTGGCTGTTGGGCACACCGATGTGAGTTATAATATTTCAAGCGAATTATTTTAAGCGGATAAAGGCAACCTCTTGTGGCTGTTTCCAGAGCATATAGGACATGCTCGACGGATGCACTCCCGGTTTTAACGGGCTTGTTTCCTTTGGATTTGGAGGTTTAGCGACGATCTGCAAATTTCCACCTAAAAAGAAGTCGTTCCTCTGTTATTGGTGGCGTCCATCTACTCCCAACTGAAGGAATGTCTCAATCGAATATAAAAAAATGACTTTAAATTAAATGCTCTTCTTGATGCTTGGCAATCGCGATGGGAATCTTCCCCTTCAGGAAGGGTTACCTTTCTTTTTTTCCTTCAATCCGTCAGTGCTTAGAATCTTTTTGGGTTATCCCCGATCACTGGACTACGCAGTTTTTATCAAGTCATGGTAAATTCAATAAAAAAATATTTGTTATTTATATTGTTGACTCCCCTCCGTGCTGCTGCGGACATCCTAACCAATCTTCTGAACACATCCTGTGATCTTGTCCCTTTCCCCTTCTTTATGATTACCGAATGGAGCTTCTCGCTACTATCCGTGGCCCTGTTATAGGTCCTGTCAGATTTACAGATCTGCTGGCTTCCAAAAAGAATTTCAAGGCTTTTAAAAACTTTTGTAATCATTTCGGCGAATTGATCATGTCCAATCAAGTTAATCCCAGTCAGTGAAGAATTCACTTACCTCTTTTTTCAATCCAATGAAGTACATATTATATGCTTCTGAATTACTTTCTTTCTCGTTTGACAACGAGCAAATTTTCCACGTAGGTGGGCACCGCCAAGGAGACGTATGTCCTCAGATGCGGTGTGCGGTGTGTGGTAGGCAAGCTGCATTCATTATTTTTTATACGAATTATCGTTAGTATCAAATTGTCTGGAAGTCTGGAAAGCCTCGAAATTTTGAGAGTTGATCTCCGAGTCTCGTTTTAGTCTCGACAATCAAATTTGTGTCTAGACTAGAAACCCTTATGAACAATATATTGCACATCCGATAAAATAGAGTCATAACTATAAAAAAAAACAGTTTTTTTGCTAAGCATACAGAATAAATTATAAAAAAATTACTCGTAGCTATGCTAAAAAAAAATATTTACACAATTTTAGCTTTACGATATCAATGCAAACCCGCTGAAGGCTGTATTTGAGCACCGCTGTTCTCAAACAGTGATATTATTTTTTTTAAGACAATCAAGATTTTTTTTTAAATTGTGTATCATTAATTTAAAGACAAATGTAAATATATATGACACATCAGCATTGCGTTTAAGGGTGAACAAAAAAACTCAATGAAAAATACAAGGTTTTAAGATAACGTATATTCTCTCTTGGGCCACGATTCGACTGTCTATAAAGAATAACCGATATTTGCGAACGAAAATAAGTATATTTGCATGAACATTTAAAGTATCCTCGTTGCATGCGCGGTCCGTCCATATATTAAATTGAACCAATGTTTTCCTAAAAAATTTTACCACTTCAGAACCAATTTTAACTTTACCACAATCAGTGTATCTCTCATTTTTCTTTCAATTTTCTTTTTATTCAATAAAATCAGTTTTAAGATAATAATCCTTTAAAAAACTACAAAAAAAAATGTTATTGGTTTGTTAATTTAATCGAAGCCATCTGAGAAGGGTTCGATGTTCATTCACTAATAACTTTCGAAAAATTGCAACACCCCCGACAGTGTATCTCTCATTTTTCTTTCAATTTTCTTTTTATTCAATAAAATCAGTTTTAAGATAATAATCCTTTAAAAAACTACAAAAAAAAATGTTATTGGTTTGTTAATTTAATCGAAGCCATCTGAGAAGGGTTCGATGTTCATTCACTAATAACTTTCGAAAAATTGCAATACCCCCGACACACGACCTTTTGACTGCGCAGTTATGCGCGAACTGGTATAAAATACACCGCGCTTTGTCTGATTCTGGATTATGGAACTACGTAAATGCTTTATTCCCTTTCAGGCGGACCCTCAGTACAGAATTTTAACAAATCCGCGCATGCGCAAATAGAGATCTTTTATATCGGTGGAACCAATTCTAACAAACACATCCAGATTCATTTTCTATGTATTGTGACGGTTTTATAACAAATTTAGCACTTAAATCGGTTGACACGATGACTTTATATGATATATAACTCTTTTATGTTGAAATCATGGCATAAAATTGCCTCATAGTTTATTTCAAAGCACTTAATTTTGTATTTGTAGAAAGCACAAATTTTACCTTTGTATGTACTATGCACCTAGTATCAAATGACTGCTTCCCTAATCGCAAACTTCACCGTACGTCAGTAACCTATAATTGAACATGTTTAGAAGAAAAAAAAATATCATATTCTGCTTTTCATACAAAAAACTTAATTTTACTTTGTAGATAAAATTAAAGTTAATAACCATGGTTTATTAACAAAAATGCCAATATCTTTATCTACTACATACACACTTAGGCAATATATTTCTCTAGATCATGTCTAGTCTGCCTAAATAGGTACAACCTGTTTTAAGGCAGACATTTTTATGCAAAATAAACAATAACAATACTAAATACTAGTTATTTTTTATGCAGTTATACAATATTAATTTATACCATTTTCCGATTTCTCTCTACCTAAACCCAGTGACCAATTTTTTTACAAATTTATTTAATTGAATACTGGTCATGGTTTTGCAATGTTCGGATAACAAATTGAATATTTTGGGGCCCAGAAACCTGAAATTTCTTTGCCCGAATTCAGAGTTTGTGGTAGACCCCACGACCCATCCTCTAGTTTAGCTTCTGGTAGAGTGGGGGTATTCCTTTTGGGATTTGGTAGAACAATTTGCTTTCACAAACATTATTATTCTAAAAATATATAATTGCCTTATATCTAAGATCACAAATTCCTTAAATAACTTGAAGCTGGGGTGGGTACCTTAAGGGCTTTTTTAAAATTATTTTAATTATTGGTTTTTCACCAGATCCGAGAGGTTTTAATATTGATTTATTATTATAAATGTTAACTTCCCATTTTAATAAGGGCCCTGGACCACGATTACAAACGCTATCTTCATTCGTACATAACGAGACGGTATAAATTAAAATTGATATGTATGTACGAAAATGTATATATTTGTATGAAAATTTAAAGTATCTTCGTCGTTAACCTGTAATCGGACAGCTTTAGAAAAAAATTGTATGCATATTATATTTTTCATTCAGAAAGCTTAATTTTACTTAGAATATAAAATTGAAGATAAATGTTAACTTATAGATGTACGATATGAGTTTGTAAAGTAAGGAATTATTGATGGGATTAAGGGGGTGCTTTAAGAATGTAATTTTACCACTGTAAATGGGCGCCTCTTAACCAATTGTGACATAAAAAAATAATTATACATTTTGGGACAATAAAAAAAACACATTATAGCACACAAAATATTTATTATTTATACAAGATAAAATTATATTATGTACACCCTGTAGTTATGTACAAAAAATAATATAAATCACTAAAATGACTAAAGCACAATCAAGGATTTTTTATTTTATCAAAATTAGTTTCTGACGTTGTTTTCAAGCATCCACCAATTGTTTTATTCTTAATGTATATAAAATGTATATTTTTTACAAAAAAGTAAGCAATAGTTACTTACGTGACTAAAATAAATAAATACAATTTGCTAACTAGCAAAAACTAATTAAATGACCTAATTTTGTAGTATAAGATAAAAAAAATCTTCTTCTTATAAAAAAATTCTTTTTTATATTCCTTGTGGAAATAAAAATCAGCAATTAGACACTAAATGGTTGATTTCAAGAAATTTAATTTAATTAAAATTTGAGCATGAAATCAAAACAAGAAAGTAGGATACAAGAATACAATTAAAAAGGAACTTAAAAAATATACGTTTAGTAGAGATTATAAAAAATATTAATTCATATTAAAAGCTAAAAAATAATAGGCAGTGAGAAATATTTTAGATAAATATGGCAAGAGGCCGTTGCATTTTTTCTAATTATGACTTTATGCACATAAAGAAAAAAACAAGGCAAAATTAAAAGAGAATATTATATTCTATTTTTTTTTAATGAGCAAAATATTCATTAGAATTTAATTTTTAAAATATAGGAATAAAATAAACCATTTTTAGGCAAATGGAAGTAGAAAAATTACTAATGAATGACTTAATTTAAAAATAAGCTAAGCAGTTCTCTTTAAAGATATAATTTATATATTTTTAAGCAGGAATTTTCTTATGAATAAATCATAGAAATTGCACAAAGCTTTTTTTCTTTTATGTACTTAACTAATATAAATTATTGTTTCGATCTTAGCATAAGCAAGAATGTTCAATGTTTATTTACAATATTAATAATTTTATTACCTAATAATAATATTGCGATGGGTAGGAAAATTATACATCTCGATCAAAGTACAAGAAACTAATGACCTCTCATTTCTAACATTTGCCACAATTATTATTGACTGATAAATTTTACACAAGTATATTCATAAAATCTTGCAAACTCGGTGCTTCGATTGGATTGAATTTAATTATACTGATGAAAAAGAGCTGAAATATCATTCATATAAAATTAAAAAAAAAACACAATTTTCATAAAAAATGGCTGTGATACAAAAAAATTTAGACTATTTCAGTTTTTTGTGATTCTCATTACCACAAAAGTCTTAATATAATGAAAAAAAAATAGTAAAAGATAATAAAATGATCAAAATATATTTTTTATATAAATAAAACGTCTAGCGGGCCTCGTGGTAAGATAGCTATAATGCTTGTCTTGTGCACAAGGATTCATAATATTTTAGTGATTTCTTGAATGCCTGTGGTAAATATTTTTTAATAATTATTATTACTTTTCTTAATCAGCCCATTTTACTTACCAGTATAAACGTTTTGATTGAAAAATCTATTTTTAAAGGATTGATTCGCCATATAAGTTCAGAAAATTTGTATTTAAGTGTACAAATATTTGTTTTGCTTTAGCAAATAGTTTTAACTATAAAATATTGGTTATTTATTTTAAACATAAATAAATACTATCTCACTCTAAAGTTATTTACTGTTCGCCATCAACACAGCACAATTTTGATAAATAAACAACTTTATTTACATAAATAATTTGCTGATTTGATCGTGACAGTGATGGAATCTATTAAACATTTTAAATTTTAAATAGCACAATATAATAAACATAGTAAGAATTCATTTTTCCCAAAGGAGATCCTCTTATGAAAATAAGATTGAACATATTTAAATTTAAGTCAAATTAGGTACTTTCACTCTGCAAATTTTAGAAGCACATAATTCATTTATTTAGTAACCTTAAAAGTAATTGAAATCACATTGCTTCCCACGTATTGTAAGTAAAATCACACTAACACCCCTCATAGTTTTAAAAAAGCAGTAAAAAAATATGTTTAATATGTACAGCCATAAACATCATGTGCATCAATGGCACATAGGAAAAATTACAAAACCAATTATTTTATTTTTCATATAAAATAATGTTTCTATAATAAAGAAAAGTGACACTAAACTACAATCATTAGTATTGGAGAATACAAGAGAAATATTTTAATGGAAGCTCAAGTGTTATTCAGAAGTTATAAATTATATTCACAACCGTTAAATAATTCAATTCAGTTCAAAGTAAAAATAAACAATATGGTGATATTAACAAGTTTTAAAATGCTGGAAACACCAACATTCTTGATAGGTTGTGTGCTAATTTTATATCAGATAAGGCTGCTGACCGCTCCTTTTTATAGTACAAATAGCATACAATGGACAAAAATGCATTACGGAAACTCAAAATTATGCAGTTAGAAATTGAATAATACAAAAGTTAACTCGTAATATAATTATTGAATGTTTTTTTTTGTTGTAATATTTAATACTAACATTTAATTGTAAGACAAAACTTCTCAAAAATATCGCCATAATTAAAAAAATATTTGGACAATAATAAATTGTATTTGACTATAGTAGAAAAAAATCTAGAATTAAAAGAAAAGATGTCACAAGTAAAAGGAGATTTTGATAATTTAAAAAATCATAGTGGGATCAAAATAACAGGAAAAATTATTTTACCTGAAGTAATAAAGTTTTTAAAAAACACCAACTTTCTCATTAATCATATAAGATATTCTTTTTGAAAAGTATGGATAAAATCTACATCAGAAATATAAATTACTATAAAATATAAATTTCCGGACAGCACAATTTTGATTAAATTTTATTCAGTTTTTTTTATCTATCATCTCTATGCTGAAAAATACATTATGAAATTATTTTTCTGGGTAGTTTGTATTTAGTCTTTTTGCGGGATTTGAATTTTCCATTTATGTTTAAAGATGTCATCTCCATTGTCAATTTATTTCTATCGATGATATAAAACAATAAAATGAACTAGTTTATCCGGAACCACTGGTAATTGCTCTTGTTCCCGCCTTTACAACATTCTGGAATGTCTGTGCAGCTCCCTAGATATTGCAAAAAACAAACAAATATATTACTCCAAAACAAATTATAATAAATTATGTTTCGTCATTTGAACAACAATTTCTTTCTAATTGGAAACATTGAAAAGCCTCAAATCTTTATATCAAACTAATATACACACAATTTTTAACACAAAATATCTGTGTGGGAAATAATTAAAGTTGACTATGTATTTATTATAATATGCTGCAAAGGAAAAAGTTACCAAGCATCATGTAGCAATTTTACTGAAGAGCCAATTAAAGTTTTTTTTTTTTAATTAATAAGGAATCTTATATTTTTATTTAAATTATGAAGGAATCAGGTCAAAATAATAAATATGTACACGATTTTTTTATTCATTAAAAAAAATAAAAATATTGGCTCTTCAGTAAAGTTGCTACATGTCACTTGGTAACTTTTTCCTTTCCAGCGTAGTTATGTATAAATATTTATTTGTTTATAAATTACTAGTTCAAGGAACTTTTTACAGTAGAAATACAAAATAAACTTTCACTTAAATGTTTAAATATTTAAATATAATTAAAATGCAAAATAAAAACATTTTTAAAAATTACAGTTATTTTTAAAAGACTGATTGAAGTAATTAAAGTTTTTTTTTTAATGCATGCTTTAAAACAACAATAAACTAAATAAAAATAAACAATTAAGAAATGAATTGCGGAAAGGATTGAAATAAATAGGTTAAAAATTAAACAAAGTACTAATAAGAATAAAATGAAAAATTAACAAATTAGTAAAGAATATTTATCTCACTGTCCTTATGTAATAGGTTAGTATTAAAATTCATTGACAAATAATTCAAACTACATCATTATAAATATAATTTATTTTTTTATAGCAAAAACAAAAAAAAACATGCAACTTTTGAGAAATAAATTGATAAATAATTTATTTCAAAACATGAATATAAATCGCATTCATAAACTCACACCTAATATTATTATTAAATTAATGCAATAGTCTAGATTCTTAAAACCTTCACCTTTTTAAAAAAAAAAAAATAGCAAAACAATATGTTTATAAGTTAAATAAAAATATGTTAGTTTAGTTTTTAAAACTATAGTAACCCAAGTCTTGAAAATAAAGTCAATGAATTTCGCCCCTTGAGATAAAAAAAATAAATTATAATTGATCAATTATGGAGAGCAGTAAGCAAAATAAATTAGCAATGCTTTCAAAACTCTAGTCCGTAAATGATAGCAAAAAGGGCTAGAAAAGAAGCTGAGGAATATAGATTATTGTCTCATACAGAGTATATGCATTAAAAGTATTTTATTTTTTGATTTAAAAAAAAAAAAACATTTTAAAATTTATTTTCAATATCATATTATCAAAAATTGTAATTGATGTACTCTTTAAATAAAATAATATATTTGACATTCCGCCAGTGAAGTGGCTACATCCACAAAAAATGATAATTTTATTTAAAACCATATATTTTGTGACTTATTTTGTAACTTTTTTTGTTGTTGCATTATTGAAATGACTTTATTGACTGGTTTACAGATGAGTTGAAAACATGCTTTGCAAGTTGTCAATGTGTTTAAATCTTTATAAATATTTTTTGGGACTAATATTTAAGATTATGTATAATATTAAAATGAGTTATTTTTCTAATCTCAGGGGGGCATAGTTGTGTTTAAGAAAAAAGATATTATCAACAAATACTATAAAAGTTGCAGTACGTAGACAATACATCGAAACACTACAATATGTGTATCTTGCCAACAATATATTTTTGTACATTTTTAGTCAATTTGTATTAAATTTATGTTATTCGGAACTCCATCTTTACTCGAGTATGGAGTTATTAAAGAGATTATTAATTGTATATTTACAGTGAAGGGGGAATAGGAACCAATGGATTATATTAAAGATGAAATGAACCTGAATGGCTGCTCCGAGAAACTGAGAAAAGGCTCTGGTAACATTAACAGCAGCTGTGACTAGTTGTCCTCTACCGGGACCATTTTCCGGAGTATCCACAATTTGAGGAGGAGGCAGAGGTACCTAATTGACAAATTATTTATCCCAAAATCATCTTCTGCGTAGCTTAAATGTTGTTTTCCCTTTCAGTCACAATCTTTCATACACACGCATGTTCCAAGTACTCAACGCATGTGCCAAGATGGCAAACAAACAACTGTGGTTCATGATATTGATTTTAATATGTACACTGATATGCAGAGACAATTCTCAAGCTGATTTTTACAAAATACTTACATAATTTGACGTTACAATCCTCAGTATATGAAATAAAAATGGTTTATATCATAATATACTAAATTAATTCAATATCTCTACGATTCAGACATTTTCTCCTCATGCCAATCCAGTGATAAATAAAACAGTATTTATTTTAAAGGTTTGCTTGTGTAAATGCAGATTTTCAAGCTTATTCCAGATTAAAATGAACCCACATAATGGTATTATATTATGTGTAATGCCTCGTAATCATAACACGAGTTCTCGGCGTGACATATATTGCGTATGGAAACCAAAATTAATTATATTTTGCCTCGAGCATCTGTAAAAATACTCTATGCTTTGAAAATAATTCAAATGCTGCATGTTTTGATTGATTTATGATTTTCATATAACCATAATTTTAAAATTCGTTGAATAATGTAATATTAAATCAAACACTGCTTTGAGTATACTAATTTATTTTATTTTTTAAAACAAAAATAAAAAATCAGACAATTGTTTCACCTTGTTAAGGCATTTTCAAACAAATGTCAAACAAACACTTAAACCAGTGTTTGATTTTAACATTAAAATATAATATGGAGTTCTACAAAATAAACGCCAAGTCGATAAATAATTTAATTTTTTATGTTTTTCCTTATATTATATTGGCTTTTCATTTAAATTATTTATACTCATTGATTAATTGCAGTTTTAAGGACAATTTTTCTTTCAAAAATATCAAAATCATAATGTAATATATGTTTGTGCACCCGATGACAAACTATTAGTTGATAGTTTATCGGGACGAATATTGTTTGATATTTTAAGTTTCTTTCATACAAAATATTTTGTATTATTATGGCCGTAGATACTCAACAAATATTTAAAAATCAATTGATATGGATTGATTATGAGTTCGCAGGGCATTAATGGTTAATAAGCATTTCTTGAAGATTTTCTTTGGGCTGAAAATCAAACTACACAAGCCATACTATTTAGTGCGATCTAGGATAGCATTGATGAAATTTTCAAAACAAAGACATGATGGTTGAACGCACAAAGCAGCATTGATTGTTAAAAATATTAAAGCTGTTTTGTAGTGAGCATATTGCTTTGATCTCACAAATATAAATCAAAATACACATGCAGTAATGGTCCAGTCTGTTGTCTATAAGACTGTTATTCTTTCAGGGGTATTGGAGCATACTGATAATATGTGTGCTTTAGAAAATAGATATATATGTGTATATTTTTTTTTAATATAAATGACAATATGAATGTGAAAAATACCTGATACTTAAAATATTTTATGTGCTTCAATTTTAAAATTATGAAAATCTAATTTATGTAAATTGTTGTATATTTAAAATAATTTGTTGTTTTTTTTTGTTTGTATTGTGGAGTAATTATTACAGTATATAAAGTATAGTAGTCAGCCTCGTGGCGTAGTGGTCGGCGGGTTTGCCTGCCATGCAAGAGGTCTCGGGTTTGATTCCCGACAAGGTTGATATGAAATATTTATTTAAAAGGGTGTTTTTACACTAGAATATTTCATAGTCCCTGGACTGGTACCTGAAGCGTAAGACTGTTTTTTTTGTACATTTTCAAGAAACTTTGCAGTACAATTAAATGCTTTAATTTTTTATTTAACACGCACAAGAAAACATTTTCAGTATCCAACTTCGTTTAGGGCTGAAGTTCCTCATTTGGAAGTGAAATTCTCACAAATAAAGCTGTATTTTGAGCAGACAATGTTATAATTATTGTAAACAATTGTATTCTGAATAAGTTTCAATTCATATCTCACTTTTTGAAGATTTTGGATTTTACCAGGTTTGCAAATAACACCCTCATAATTATATCATGACACATTTCAAAAACAGTTAATATAATAACATCAAAGCACATGTTTTAAATACAAGCACATGCACATATTTCATTTATACTGAATACTTGTCTTTACAGTCATAATACTAAAGTGTAGTAACAAACTATTGAGAGATACGTTGCAATTGATGAACCAATGCAGCTCTCTTTTCACCTAGCGATGTAGATAATGATATTTAGAGGTTATATTGATAGCAACTATGTAAATATTGTAATGAAATCAACTTTGCAAAAAACCCGAAGAATTATACTCATATATTATTACTATTATTTTTATATCATCTAGGACTGTCTATGTCTAGGCAGATGAAGAATACAGTTATATTATATATACAGTTATACTAAGCCAAATTTTTTTTTAAATTATTTTTATATTTCGTATTATAATACGATACATAAAAATAATTTTAATCCCTATGATTTTGTTAAGTTTTTTTAATTTTGAAATAACTCCGCCCGTGACGTCACTAATGGCCATCGGTGACCTTGTGGCGAAATTTAAAGTAGTTCATTTTTGTAATTTTTTTCATGCATTTTAGAGATACTTTGCCGTACAATTAAATGCTCTAATTTTCACCGCATATAAAAAAACATCTTTTATATCCAATTTTCTGTAACACTGAATTTTTTCCTGGTTAATGGGTATAATCCGCAGTTCTTATTTCTGAGTGAGAATGATATAGACTTCTAGAAGTCTTAGTTAGGTGTAGATTTTTTTTTTTTAAACAGTTGACGGAAATCATCCGAATTAGAATGGATTATCAAAAAAAATACTGGCTGGCCCGAAAAGTTGATGTTTTAAAGATGCGATAATTTACGTAGCTGCCATCAATACGTTTGATATTCTAAAGCAACAAACCCTGCTTTCTTCTCTCGACGGCCTTATATTGGTTTCCTCTCCCGCATTTCCCACGAAGGGCCCTGAGCCGAACAGGAAGCCCCCTCCGGAGGTAGAGACAGGGCGGGGCCTGACCTCCGCGCCGCCCACTCCGCTCCCGGTCTCCTGCCACTGTTGCCACAGCCAGGAGAGGCCGTCCAGGAGGGGGCGCGCCTGGCGGGTGGGAGGCGGGGGGCGGGAGGTGGAACGGATACGAGGCTTGGGAGTCACCACCACTTGGTTTAGCAAAGCCTGGAAATTAATAAAACCAAAATATTACAAATGAAATATTATTTAATTAAAATAAAAATATGCATGAACACTTTGTTTTTAACCACTTAAGGTAGTGCTTCAGATACAAAATTTTACGGAATATATTTTTTTAAAGCAAATAGGTATCTAAGAAGAAACATAGAGAAAGTTAATAATTTACCAAGAATACCCAACCCATCAAAAAAAAACAAAACAGATCAATTATGCACAAAGATATATGTATTCACATGTTGCCTAAAAATATGGATTATTTGTTATTTAATATATTATTAGACATCAATCCAATAATAATAAAATTGGTCTCGACTGATCACAGAAAATGCCAAGATAGTCAGGATCATCATCATTTTCCTATCTGCACTCAGTGGTACATAAGGTACTACAAATACAGTGTATCTGGATCACCTGTTACATGCAGGTAAGGTGAATAATCTAACGCTTCAGGTGCCAGTCCAGAAACGATTAAATATTGCAGTGAAGAATGAATTTTAGAATCAATATTTTGCATCCACTCTACCGGGTATCGAACCTAGGACCTCAAGCATGGTAGAAGAATGTGCCAACCACTACACAACAGGATGGAATTATCTCCACTTGATTTCTGTTTTCAGGATTTTCACCTGACAGTAGCCATTGAATCAGAAACACTTTATCAAGGGCTATTCAGGGCCAGAAACTTAATAAAGATCAGAAAACAAAACAGAAATGAAAAAATATTTACAAACCAGAAAGGCGCAACCAGTGATTCAAAACTTCCAGTGTATCATATAAAACTATCAATTCCTAACGTTGATTATATGAACAAGTAAGATGAATAGATTTTTTAAAAACTCACTGCTAATTTCAACTGCTCCTGAGGTGTCGTAGGTCCTAATCCTTGTTCCTTTAGCAATGCAGCTAAAAGCGCTTCATTAGTTTTCCCGTACTCTGTGCTAAGCTTAACAGGAATCTTTGTGACGTCTTTGGGTGTTTCTGACTGACCCAACAATGCAGCTAGAGCTTTATCACTTGTCAAACCGTTGAGGTTCAAAATATTCTGAGTAGACGACTCACCAGCTCCCTGGATTTTCAACAAATTTTGAAGAAGAAGAGTATCCTTCTGGAAGTTTTTGATATCATCGTTTATAGAAGGAGTGGAAGGTTCATTGGGGTATATTTTGATTACAGGGGGAGTCGTTGTAGTACGAGAAATCTTTTTTTCTGTTGTGGTAGATCTGGTAACACTCGGTGAAGCTGTTGTTTGTATATTAGCAGTTAATTGCTTCAATAGTTCATTGTTGGCTTGAATGTTATTTATTGGCGATGGGGAGGCTAATAAAGTCTGTAGGAACTTCAAGTCAGAGGGGTTCACCGTGGCGCTTTTTATTCCAGTAGATTTGGAGGGTTTCGCTTCAATTGGCTGCTGCGGTACATTAAATTTAGGAAGTTTTTGTCCTGTTAAGCTCAGAAGGGACTGCAATAATTTAGCATCATTCTGGAATGCGATTATATCATCTTGAATAGATGGGTTTTGTATGGCAGTCTGTGTAAGAGATGTGGCAACATCGAGGTTGTTTGGTTTACTGATTTGTTTCCCAAATCTTGATGGAGGTCTGGTTGCCGGAGGAGGACGGGGAGTTGTAGTAGTAGTGGTTGTTGTTGTAGTGGTTGTTGTAGTAGTTGTAGTGGTGGAAGTAGTCGATGTTTTAGCCCTCAGTTCGGCTAAGTTCTTTTCAACAGCCATAGCAATTACCCTATTGGCTAGTGTTTGTTCCTTAGTTTGTCCTTCTACAGCTACCAATTGTTTCTAGAAACACAAAAAATGAATTAATTTATTTTTTTACTAATATACTTCATAGTAATTATTCTAGTAATATAAGGGCAAAACCATAAAATGGGATTGATTATTTATCATTTATTTATCACATTTATTATTTACAATATTATAGTTGAAGGAATGAGAATGATAATTATAATATTGCGTTAAGAAAAAAAAAATCTAAAAAATAATTGAAAACATTGTAAAAACTCGATGTTCATTTAATTTAAATAAAAATTACTCCTTCGCTGTTTACATAATTATCATAGTCACTTTTTCAACTGCAAACACAGTAATCATTTATACATATACAAATTATAAAACAAAATGAACAAATACAAGACTATCACCATAGCCAATTTTTTTCCAGTCAACCAAAAGAAAAAGGTAATATAATATTAAAAATGCTTATAGTAAGTAAAATACAGTATTCATATTATATAAAATATTGTGAAATTATTATGTTCAAAATACATTATAATTAAAAAAGCAAAATAAGTCGAAGATTAAAATAAATATGTTGTAGTACATAACTTTTAATGAAGAATGTAGGGGGAATTAGGGTATAAATAATATGCATAAAATAGTCAGTGTGAGTTAGAGTTGTTTATGTAATAGAAACCTTGGTGGGTTTTATAGTTTAGAACCTTCCTAGAAGTTTTAATGTAGGAAGTAAATAAATAAATGCGTGACAATATAGTTATCAAAAGATATCACAGAAAACACCCATAGGAACACAGCTGGAATTTTAAAATAATAGATGGAAAGCTTATTAACAAATGAACTAAATATTTATAATACACATGTGCAATTCTACAAATAGAATATCATAACCCATCTAATTTGCTTTTAATTGCACAAACATACCAGATTCTTTAAGAAAGCGATATCTTCTTCAATGGAATAAGTTGATCTATCTGATGAAACTGTAGTAAGAATGTTTGGTTCAGTTGTTGAAGGAGCTGTTCTTCTTGTAGTGGAAACTGTTCTTCTGCTAGTGCTTGGCGGGCGTCTCTGGGTAGTTGAAATAACACTTTGGTACTCGGCTATAAAGGGTTCTCTCGGAGCTGGGAATGTTGCGCTCGGCTCGGTAGTAGTTCTCTGTGTTGTTGTAGAAGTCGGTCTTTTTGAAGTTGTACTCGGTTGTCTATTCCGAATAGTTGTCGGCCTCGTTTGCGTCGTTGTCATAACTGTAGGGGGTATTTCGGTGGTTGTCGTTGTCGGAGGCCTCCTTTGAGGTGTGGTAATATAAACAGGTCTTATTTCTGCGGTATAAGGTGTGAATTCCGTCGTCACTGGGCCTGGCTGTATTACCGGCTCTACTTTAGTTGTGTATTGGGGAATGTAAACCGGTTGCCGCATAGTTGTACGAATGCTGCTAACAGTTGAAATATCGGGATATTCATCACTGTCAATGGCATTATTGGTCTCACTCTCCACAACTGTTTGTTCAGTTGTAAAATCAGTTGCAGTGACACGCCTCGAAGTGATCCCACTTCTAACAGAAAGATTTATATCATTACTGTTTTCAGTGCTCTCTGGAAAACTAGTTGTTGCTTGATATATAACTGTTGAACCTATTGGACTGCTAGTAGTAATTCTTTGAATATAAGACTCTTTCGCTGTTTCGGTGGATAAAATATCATTTGATATCGGTTTCCAACGAAAAACTGTATTTGCTGCATTGTTAGTTGGTTTTTCAGTGCGAATCTGTTTTGTCTGTAAAAATGGGTACATTTTACATAAATCTGGAAAAAATATGCAGTATTGCTGGAGCTAGAGTTAAAATGCTGTATTGCTCAAACAATTTATAAAAATTACATAGTATGATTAGACATGTTGCGGTTAGTACATTATGCAGCCAAACAAATATTTTTAATATTATGAATACTAGTCTCTCTGTTTAGCTAGCGATTCTCGTATATCCTGTGAATCAATTCTCAAAGTTTAGATCAAATAATTGTCAGCAATGTTAATGGTAATCTAGAATGCCGTAAGCCAAGTAGTTATGGCTCTCTGGGACACCAGAAAATATATATATTTATATATCACCATTAGAGGTTTTTACACTGTGCGAACAAATAAAATTATCTATAAAATCTAAGTAATTAATTATTAAGAGCAGCTTGTGGTCTTGCGGTAGTGTCGCGGACTCATAGACCAGAGTTCTAAGGTTTGAATCCAGTTCTACCGCAATTGAACACTTATTTTCAAGCCCAGTTATTTCCGACTAGTTGTAAATTACTCTAAAATTGAAATATTTGGGTACCTAAATCATAAGAATGCAAATATTTATTTTTAATTAAAAATAATTCCTTTACACTTTTTTTGAAAATATCTCAATTGATTTTTGAAATATTTCAATTATTTTTTTACTTTTAAAATGCACACTGTACTTAATAAATAATAATATAAATGAATATAGAAGTTACACTTGACTTTACATACCTCAGGGTCGATATCCAGAGTAAGATATCTCGGAGTAGAAGTTTGGACCGTAGTGGTAGTTCGAATATTTTCCTGTTTAGTAGCCGCTGCAATACTGCTTACTAATATATCCTGTATTTTGGGAAGCTTCGCCGTTGTTAAGAGATTTACTACATTCGATTCTGTGGGAGATGGATTGCTTTCTTTGGTTACGGCAGTTTTCTCATTACTTATTGTGTTGACATTACTAATCGTTTCATTTATAGCAGAAATTGACTTTATAATGTCTATTTCTTTTCCCATTCTTAATTTGGTTAACTCCTGAAAATATTTGAAAGATCAATATTACATTTTTCGCGAGTAGTCCAAACCCTTCACCCAAAAACATAATCAAAGAAAAGTACCTACAAAAATACCAAGCATTGCTAATAAATAAATAAAAAGTAACTAAAAATAAATATTAAAGTTAGTTTATTACTAGTACACTGTTAGATAACTAAACTAATACATCAAACGCTTAAATAGAAATTAGTACACGGTAATTGTTGAATTAGTTGTCAGTTAATAGGGTTAGATTTTTCTCTTGCTACATAACAAAAAGCAAGCTAGCAATAGCGAATCCATTCTCGCTCATAAAGACAGAAGTACCATTGGTTGTGTGTTATTTACAGGAGCATCCTTCGTCGAAATATTGCTCTCAGAGCTCGATTGAGTATTTGAATTCTCAGCCAATTTGTTTTGGGTTATTTCATTAGTGCTTATATCGTCCACAAGGTTATTTATTGGTTTAATAGATTCGGGAGATCTGTATACAGGACTGAATGGATTTTTCAAGCTCCGTGGATCAATTGGAAGAATATCAATTTGCTGTTTTACTTGTGGTACGTTTGTTCCATTGGGAAACTTTCTTATTACTGTGTTATTTGCTAATACTCCAAATATAATGAAAGGACTTGCCTCCGTGAGAGTCTCCAATTCATTATTGTTGGGATTTTTTCGTACCACCGTATTATTGGGAAGTACCCCATATATGTAATAATCCTTTTTGGGCCTAGCCGTCGAACTCTGTGTTCCGGGGGGGGCTATTGGTGAGCGATTGGTAAACCTGGCAGATACTTCAGAGATAGTATTGGGGTTCTTACGCCAAGCTGTTGGGAAGGGTGGAACCCACTGGTAAGGGGTAGTTTGAGGTGTTTTCAGTGTAGTACTGGATGTTGTGTTGGAGTCTAGAGAAAGTCTCGACAAAATTATAGGAAATGTAGATATTTCAAATGGAGGAGTTGTAAGTGGAATATCAGTGGCAGATGTCATGTCCACATCTGTAGTTGAAGATGCATCTTCCGTTGTAGTTAGAGAAGACAAATCTGTTGTTAACGAAATAAAAGCATCTGTGGTTGATGATGAAAATGGAATATCTGAACTTAAGGATAAAGTAGTAGCTGATGTAGTTGATAATGGAAGATCAGTAGTTGGTGAAATGGTAGAGTCTGTATTTGATCTTAATGATGGGAATGGAGTTGTCGATGTAAATGAATCATATGATGATCTAAATGATAGATTTGGGGTTAAGTTGCTCATATCTGTTGTAAATGCTTTGGTTGAATAATATGTTGTTGGTACAAATACCCCGGTAGTAGATAATAAGTTTGTCTGCGTTGTTTGATCTGTCAATATGTCCTTAGTTGAAAAAGTAGTAAGCGAATCAGCAACTGTACTAGTTGTGAGGATAACTTTACTCTCCGTTGTCTGAACAGTATTTTCAGGTAAAACAGTTATTACTTTAACGTCGGGAGAATTAGTTGTAGAAGCTATACTAAATGTATTACTTTTTTCAATAGAAACATCACCAGAAGCAGTTGTTGTATCATCCTGAGCTAAGGATTTTGTAGTACTTTCCATTAATAAATTATTCATTTGTGTGGTTACTTCTGCAATAGATACATTTTTTACCCCGTTTTCAATGGATTGCAAATTATTATCAAGTATAATTTGTTCTATGTCCCTTAACAATTTTGCTCTACGTGAGGAACCCAATACTTGATTAGGAACCATAGATCCATCCAATCGAGTAGAAGCAATTCTGTTTATTATTGTTAGTAAGTCTGAATTTACTGAAGAAATAGTAGAAGTCGGTATATTTGTTGTCTGTATTGATGAATCTGTTGCGGGTGTTCCAGTAGTTAAGAACATTGTTGTTAAATCTCTTTCAACTGATGTTGTGGATGTGTAATCAGGTGTAGAACTTTCTAATTGAGAAATAGTGTTTCCAAGTGGTGAAAAAGTAGAAGATTCGGGAGTCTGGGTAACTAAACTGTAAATTTCTGGCACTTGTGTTGTAATGAATGCTGATGTAGGTGTATTAGAATAAATAACAACGGGATTATCGTCTATTGTAGATATTTTTCTTGATATCATTGATTCAGTAAATGCAGCATTAGAAGAAGGTGTTGGGAATGATTCTGATTGTTCATCACCAAATCGAGACAATATTTGGGGTACAGCTGTGAAGCTTGAATCAGGAATTGTAACAGCATTTTCTGATATTGTTGACACATCAGATGACAAATTATTAAGTGTAGGCGTAGTAGCATTCAGTGTGGCTTTTTCTGCTAAATCTGATAAAGTAGAAGTATTGGTAACAAAATTGTATAAAAAGGCAAAATTAAATGAGAATGTGTCTTTGTTTGGAATATCGGATAAATTTTCAACTACCGACTGTGGAATAAATGACGGATCTGTTTCCACTTCATTACTATTTTCATTAGAAAGATTGGTTATATTGAGCTGTCTAGATGTGGGAATCTGTGTAACATCCGGTTCGAGGATGTTTGTATCTGAGAAAGTAGTAGTGAATGCTTGCCTAGTGCTAGGTGTCGTGATAGTATTGGAGTCTAATGAAGCAGTAGGTGCAGTGGCTTGGGTAGTGGAATATAAAATTAGTGTAGCAAATGGTTTTCTATCAGTAACTTGTTGTGGTGTGGATGTTTGGAGTAGAGTATAAGATGAGCTTGAAGGAGATGTAGCGGAAATGATAGGAGGGGACGAGTAGGATTCCGGGAAAGAAGTTACAGATAGAAAATCAGTTGATTTTGCATTCAAAGATGTTGCAAGACCCAAGATGCCTCCTGTAGATAGCTGTACAGGTTTATTAGTTGTTGTTACCTGAGAAGTTTTACTCTCAGACTGTACAGTGAAACCAGTTTCTGTAGATCCTTCATTTCTTGCTGAAGAATCTCTCTTACTACCGCTAATTGTTGCTTTAGTACTCACTGCAATTATTTTATCAATCGATGACTTTTGTTCTTCGGATATACTTTTAGGAGTAGGGGTCGTAGTTGTGATTGTCGTTGTAGACAACCTAGGAATTTTCGGAGTTGATGTCAAAATGTCGGCTAAAGCATCAAAAATAGATACGGTGACAGAAGGAGAGTGGTTAGAAGTCTCCACATTTATTAATCTGGAGGCCATAATGGAGGATTCCGCAGTGATCAGGCTGTCTGATGCCGGGGTACTTCGGGGCTGACTGAACGAAATAATGTCTATATCGGGATAGATAGTATTCTCTTCTCCTATATCCTGCAATGAAAGATGAGCTTGTGCCTTTATAAAACAATAAAGAGTACAACACGACACAACAAAAAGTCATAGCAAGGAAGTTAAGGAAATCAGAGTACGAAAAGAAAATCAGAGAAAAACAATCGAAATATTTGCATGACCACACCAATTTATTAAATAGATATAAAGTAAAGAGCTGCAATACATCGCTACATATAACTTAGAAAAAGACAATGTATGGAAAATAGAAAAATAAAGAAAACTAAAATTATTTATTAGAAAACACATCATAATTGGAGACTCAGTAGTTTATATATTGTTGTACTTTAAAAGCTAATAATGAAAACCAGAAGTTCAAATATGTATTTGATAATGTAAAAAAAAAAGTTTAATTTACATTTAACTTAAATAAAACTTCAAATAACTGCCTATCTGCTAGTTCCTCCTTAATAATTTAAAATAAAATTTCAATAGATTCACATTATTAAAAGATAGCAAAAGTAATTCAAAAATTGAAAAAAAAAACTTTTAACGCTATAACAAAATAAGTATATTATTTAACTGGTAGGTTTATTGAGCATTTTAATAGTATTTTTAAGTCAATGTTTAAAGTGGGCAGGTGTGTTCCAAAGGAATAAAATAAATTATGTCATAAACAAACCTGCAAAAGATTTTCAAAATGTGAATTTGCCCTTTAATGGATAGAAAAGTGTTTTATAATTTAAATTACTATTTTGAATGTTTATTATATTTTATTTTGATTCATAATGTGCGTATTAAGTTTATCACCAATTATTTAAAAAATACAGTACACAAACATTATATCTTAATATAATATTAAACTTATCATGCAAATATAGAGAATATGAAAAAGTTTTTGATAGAATAAATCTAAATCATAATGATAATATGGTGGTTTTCCAAATGCACTGATTTGACATGTTTCCTTAATCAAAATCAAAACTAAACATATTTGTGGTTATGTTGGCTAAAGCCATCAAAATCATGTCTTCCATTTAGGAAATGATGGCTATACCTGTCAATCAAAAAGACATTGGTATTAGAAAGACGGCTATAGCCTACTTAAGTCCAAACTAAAGTAATTATATAGTAGGACAAGTTATTGTGCCCCTACAAAATAAAAATTCTTTACAAGTGTCCTAGTATGTTACTCAAATAAGATTTACTTCACAAATCATCCACTACGGTTCATTCGGATGTGAAATATTTAAAAAAATAAGAAAGTTATGACATGTGTCCATATGAATGGATTATATAAGAAAAAAATGTCCTCGAATGTTTTAAACCAACAGATACAATGTATAATAATTTTGATGCAATTTTTTTATCCATATACGTTCAACTTTTTTAACCAAAATAATTAATTATATATTTTTTAAGTAGGTAATTTCGATTTTAAGATGTCAGAAAATCAAAAATGTAAATGCTCCATAGTATGTAGCATATAGATAAAAGCCTTGTTAGAAATTATAAAATGTAGTCTACATTTGGGCCATTTTAAGTTGATACCTGTGACAAAAAGCTGTGCACTACGCTGCCATTTAAAAAAAAAACATTTAGTCTATTTTTTAGACATTCATATACTGTGACACTTTAGTTTAGAGTAGGCTAAAGAATCTAAAGCTAAAAATGATTTGAAAGTATCTTAATTAAAAATAAATAAACAAGTTAAGTTAGCGAAAAGAATTTGTCACAGCAATAATTTAAAAATTACCCAGTACACAAATTGTTTCAGGATCTCCATTGCCATTTTGATAACCACCATATATGCAAATGCAATAATTAAGTTCTAGTGTCTAATAATAATTGATTAAATGAAAAGGGTGAATGAAGTAATGATGCAAAGCTTTGGTGAAGATTCACTGTGAATGGATGTGCTTTGTGTTAACCCTGGGATTGTGGTCGATGGAGCGAATGATCTGATGATTGAATTTCCCTCGCAACTGACCATCCGCCGCTACAAACCAGACTGGTTCTGTCAAAGAATCCGCAATCGGAATGTCCGTTACGAAGAATTTCAGCCAAGCCTTTAGAAGATGTACCAAAAACAAACCAATTTTGCCAATATAAACATTTACTGGCTTATTCAGAACTTTAACTAAGCAATTATAAAAAAGACTTAAAAACATTTTATTTTACAGGTACATTTCCAGCAACAATTTCAAATATAGTAGCAATACCGATATAACTACACTCCTGATTTATACGACTTGTAAACTTGCTGAGTTTAAGGGCATCAAAATTGATATATTTAACCATAAATGTTCTTTTAATCTCCAGTTTTTATACTATTTTCAATCTTTATTAAACATAAATTATTATCAAGACCGAAATCACTTCTAACTGTTTGATAAACATGAAGATGGCTTAGAATGAAATCACTAGTGTAACTTCTAAAGAATTTTATATTGCTGGACTCTTAGATTAGTAATACGCCACTGGCTAATAGTCACCCAAATGGACCAAAACCAGTACATGATTACCAACCATGAAGTTAGCTACAGTTGACAGCAATACAACGGGCTGTAGGTACTCAGGTCGAGAATTGCAAGCGCAAGCCGAAACCGTAAGTTACATGTTTGCTGTTAAACTAAAAACCAAACCAAAAATTTGGAACGCTTTAATTCTATGCAGTAGAGCTAAAGGGCTTCTCTTTAAGCGCGGGCGAATTATTACTCCGAGGTTGGGCCAATGCCAATGCCCCAAACTAACCAGTTTTAAAATATATATGAAACGTAAGTTTCAAACTAAATTAAAATATCAAAACGGCGAATATGAAATATAAAAGAATTTTATTATGAAACTTGTATGATATTATAAAATTTTGATTATTTTTTGCTACTAGCAGTTTGACATATCAAAATGATGTTCTTGCATATGTTCACGCTAAGCCATCTACATATCTATGTTTTCAAGTGGAAATTTCTTTAAAGTTTGAGACATTTGAAAAAAAAGTTAAACAGTTGGTATCCTATTTTATGACTACATATATTTTTATTGCATTATATTTTTGGTAGCTGAGTTTTGCAGCAGCCCATCTTTCAAGCTTCAAGTTACAAATAAAAAAATAGTATTAGTCAAAATGTGAGATGGATGTGCAATGAATGAGATGACATACATTTGAGTGCAAAATGCAGTCTTATACATATTATTATAACATAAAAATGGTTGTCACACAATAATGAATGAATCATTACATTAACATGTCTCTTAACTTAGAATGATAGTGGATATTATTGTGAGAGCAACATCCTTACCACAGTAGAGGTTACTGTTGGAACAGTCGCTTGATACACGGGAGGAATTTTCTGTAAGGGGGCTTTGTAGCGAGAACTAAATTGGTTATATCTTTTGTTCGCTTCATTGGGTACCTTTAATACAAACATGATCAAAACATTATAGTGCATACAGATAATTTACATAAATACAAACGAGAGTTTTATTATTGTTTTATATTAATATTCGGATAAATTAATACTGTACAAATTTATTTATCATTATGAAGCATGCTGATCAATATTTTACAGATTATATTTTATATACGATTATTATACAAAAATAATTTAAAGCAATAAGACATAATTAAAGGTAAAACGTAGATTGATCATTACGACTACTACTACTACCATCACGCCATTTCCTCGGGCAGGCTGAGAGAATGGATCACCAAACACGTCTATCCTGACATACATTCCTAGCTTTTTCCACATTCATAAAACTTTTCATACATGCCCTTCGGTTGAATCTGCTTTTGTCACGACCAGACTTAAGATCATAAACTTTGTTATACTAAATTTGATTAACCTGGACTATATTTGAAATGAAAATCTGACATTGATTTATTTGTGTTTACCTAATGTATTGTTATTAAAAATTACATCAATCTAAGTAATAATGTGGCACAATTATTTGTGTTTTAAATTCGATTCAATCGTTGTATTTTTTTATTGCAAATACATACAAACATGATTGTTTACATCTCCTGAATTACTACGTACAGTGTCAAAAAGGCCATATATTTTGATTCCTTTATTTCCCTAATACATTTTTTATTTGAAAATTTACTAAATGTTGTGACACACATCTTTAGTGAAGTGAAATGCCAAAAAGACCCTCAATTTATTATCGAAATACATGTATAGTCAGGTCAACGTTCAAGTCATACGGAAGGGATGCAGAAGTGTGTAATGACGCTGTCCGGTTGAGTTTAGGTAAAAATTAGCTGGTCAATATACACAAATATATTATATTCTTGAATCAAGGCACCAATTTTTTTCATTATGTATTTTTGTATTATTTAATTTAGTACGTACTATTATTTGGCATATTATTTATTAATCCTATTTCTTACTATAGTACTGAGTGAGTTTCTTGAAAAAATATCTCAATTATCATTTCAATTATGTTTTTATACCTATATACATTATTTTTCTGTTGATTTCAATGATACTCTTGTTTTGTTTTTTTTAATACTACTATATTTTACTATTATTTTGTTGATTTTAATGATACCATTATTTTGTATATTTAATTATGTGTGAATCTTAATTTGTATAATTTTTATTTTAAAAATTATTTCTGATTATCTTTTTTGCATTATATTCTTTAGTTTTTTTTATTATTTATTACTTATACCTTTTTTTCTATTTTTCTTATTATTATTATTCTTATTCTTGTTATTCTTTTGCATCACATGTCATTATAATTTAATCTAATTAATTTTACTGTGTATTTTTATTGTTATTTATTATGGCTTGACACGGGCATAGCCTAAAAAGCCTTAATAAGTTCATTAATATTTTAACTAGTGTAATTTTGAATGAATAAATAAATATATTTATATTGAAACTCAAACGGGCAACGCCAAGTCAAAACACATTACCGCATTTCTTCCGTGCGTCTTGAATGTAGACCCTGTCTATAGGTATGTATTTAGAATTTTTAACTTATTCAAAAATACTTACTTGACTCGAGAACTTTTGTCGCAGAGTTTTACTATCTTCCTGAGAGCTGCTCTTTATACTGTCATCCAATACATTAGGTGCTTCAGTTCTCCTCTGATAAGTCCTTGTGCTTAACCTTTTAAAGCCGTTTGGTCCATCTTTGGTAGTTAAGGGGACCTTAGTAGATAACGTCTTAAACTTATTAAAACGCTGAGGATATTTTTTTGGAACTTCAGTACTTGTAGAGAGTAATTCATCATGTACGGGAGATGATGTTTCAAGGGAAAGGTTTCCTGATTCAAGTTCTGAGCCAGTAGATACTTCTACTGGTTTCTCTGTAGTACCTTTTGTTCTAGAATGCAGATTAGATCTGAATGCGGGAGTTCGTCTAGGCTTTAGCGATGTCTTTGGCTGGTCATCTACTGGACTTGAAGTGGTAACCTTCTTGTAACCGTTGTAACGAGAAGCCGTAAACTTATGCTGGCGAGCATATCTCGGAGTAATTGGTGAAGTATCTGTTGGTGTCTCAGAGGTACTGACTTTTCCAAAAGTGTTATCTTTTATTTTCCGTTTCAAAACGGTATTAACCTTGTTAGTTTCTTTTGCATTTTCAATATTTACACTATCAGAGTCAATTGGGGAAATTGGTGATGTTTTCAAAGCACGAAACTGTGTACAAAATTAAAAACAAAATTTATATACTCATTTATGATTCATATCATGAATTGTAGTGCTTTCACACTTATAGATTACGCAGACAGGGTATAGTCTAAGCTTATAGCCGAGTTGCACAGTTTAAACCCGCGCTGTGCCAGCGGATGCCCTGCAAGACATCGGACCCTCCCAAAAAAAAGACTAAATTTATGCAATGCACATTTTAAGTTGTAACTAAGAAAAGAGTTTTAAGTGCCTACTTGGGTAGGTACTTAAATAAAAATCACACTACTTTTTATTCATAAAATTATTATTTACTGGAAAATTGAATGATAGTAATTTGAGTTTTAATTTGTCTTAGATAATAACATATAAAATAGGAAATATTCCTTGAACATTGAAAATAAAATCATTTTACATTTTATTCAAAATTCGAGTGAGCCAAAAGCTGTCGCTATGCAGAGTTCTTTGGTAGTTGGTTAAGGTAACTGAGTAAGGCCATTATAGTAGAAAAGATAAAGTGTTGTTAATATTTTAATAGACAAATCAAAAAAATATTAAAATCTTACCCTGGGAAACTTAGTAGAAGGAGCTTTTAAAACATTGGGTGATTGAGAAGACTCTGGATTGTACAAATTTATTATTAGTCGAGACGTCTTTGTCGAAAGGGTTTCCTGCGTTGATACACTAGGAGTAGATTGTTTCTAAAAAAATAAAAACACAATAAACTATAAGAAAATATATCACCTACCCATTATAGCCGTGATTTTATTGGATTTTGTTCGTTTGTTCAACCTACGAACTTACTGTCATTGGAATTGGATCTAAAAATGATAACTTAAAATGTGATGATACAAAACGATAATTATTACTATGCTTACAGCAGCATTCTCCTTGGCTAAAAGCAATGTTTTAAAGTGCTCCGGATAATTTTCATTTTCATAATCCTCAGTAGATCCGCTGAAACCTTTATCTTCACCAGATCGAGCGTTTCCACGAGAATTAGCGCTTCGTTCACTATTTTGGTTCGAGTCCGCGCTGTTTAGTTTTACTAACTTTTTCCTCAACCTTTTATTTGCCTGTAATGGTGTTTCGCTTGATGGAGTATCCGGTATTTCGTCAACAGATGTCGTTAATATATCCGATCTTCTATTCGACACTATGGGACGGATATTTTCCGATGAAGAAATTATTTCAACTTTAGGGATTGCTGAAGTTCTTCTTAAATTAGAGCGCCCGCGCCCCCTTGAATACGTATCAATCGTTGATGATGTTTCAGCTGTGGGATTTGTAGCCCTCGTTAATTTTCTCGTTCGTGGTGTAAAATTTGCAGTTTGAACTGATTTTTCGGTTCGTTCGAATAATGGCTCCGTTTGCATTTCCGATTTGGCCGTGTGATGTATTCTACCGCGACTTCTAGATCGACTGTTTTGTGAAGTAGTATTTTCTATCGTAGAAGATTCGTAGCCTTGCCTTTGTCTCGATGGAATTGAGTTGCCTCTACTTCTGAGAGGAGGGTTGCGACCTCTGCTTCTAGGTGAAGTGGCTTCTTGCAAAATTACGGCTGGCGTTGAACTTGAAGTTTTAACCTTGTCAAACGTCGTTTCTTTCATGAAATTTTCTGCCATATTGTAATCATACTCTTTATTTATCGCTCCGCTTTCCATATCTAAACTCAATATTTCAAGTTTTGATTCATCTATCACTACACTCGGTGGTTTAGGACTAAGTAGTCGCCCAGAGCGTGGTGACGGTTCCACAAAATCTCTCGCCGGCTTCCTCTGCCGACTTCTCACTAGCGTAGGCGGAACTTCTTCCGGATTTTGCATTCTCGCTTGTGCAGTTTGTCTGTGTCCTCTAGAAACTAGATCTGCATGTTTCGGTTCGTCTGGATTTCGGACAACCGGCTGCCTAGTAGATAAAACCCTCGCTCTCCTGGATTCTGAAAACGCTCCATTATTTGTCACCTGAACAAATGATGTTTCAGGTGAGGGTTTTTGTCTGGAATCGTTCCTTCTAATATTTTTGGAGCTCCTTGGTAACATGGGATCTTGGCCGGAAGGAACTATGTCCATGTCTATAGGAGGAATAATCTTTCGCCTGCTGTTTAGTCCATCTATCCTTCTTACGTAACTCTTTGGCTCAGTACTATTTTTTTGTTCAGCTCCTGTTCTTGAGCCTATCCAACTGACTGCTGATTCTTCTTCATTTTCTTGTGATACTGAAGGTGTGCTGCTTCTTGTTCGGAGATTTCTCTGAAACAAAAAAGAAAAAATTGTTAATGATTTAAAAAAAACTGTTGTATTGTCAATAGTTCAAAGAGAATTTATTATGCAGGGGTGGTATTCTGGATCTTCTCTACTCCTAGAGAGTGATTACTTTGAATATTTTTTTTTATATTGACGAGACTTTGCTTTCTCATAATGGCCACACTGATGATGAAACGTCAAAAAATATGAACACGTGAAATCAAACATGATGATTTTCATTTTGAATATTATTGCGACCTTAAACATTACCCAAAACACTTAACTAAGTTGAATTGACCAAACTGTATTGTTTTATTTCCGTTTTTGCAGCAGTTTTATACACCATTTGACGTTTAATCATCAGTGTGGCCATTATGTGAAGCAAAGTCTCGTCACTTAAAAAAAATAAAATTCTTCAAATTAATCACTCTCTAGGGGAAGAGAAGATTAAGAACCACCACCACTGGAGTAGATTTTATAAATTAGTAATTTTGAGGTAAATTAAGAAAGTGTATTGTGAACAAGAAGTTGATACATCTCAAACTCATTATTGTTATCCTAAGTTCCTATCCGACCTCTCCGATATCAACGTCTCATTTCCTATTCATATTCTTACTCTCCTGTCCCCCCCAATAAACATGTATTTAAAATATTATTATGTAGTTATAAATGGTATTAAGTTGTTAATAAGTTATAAATGTATAGCGTATGTAATATTAAATACTAACACACTAACTTGTATATATTATAAATTGAGTTTTTTTACTGACATTTCTTGGTGGAACGGCATTTTAATTATAATAATAAAAATACGTATCTAGTTTTATTCCACTTTTATTTATAAATTTTTTTACTATTATATTATGTACATAGTTCTTACACGTGTGTAAATATTTAACAAAGTAAAATCTGAAACTCGACACTGACTTAGAACACTCGGTTGAGGTAAAAAAGCCAATAAATAACTAAGAAGAAGAAGAACACATTAAACTCATGATATACAATAATGTTATATCTATGTACCTAACTTTAACACACACATTTGCCTATCAAAAAACTAATAACAACATCTTTGTATATAAAAACATGTAAATAATTATTTAAAGAAAGTAAATTGCAAACTATTACATACGTATTATGTAAATTTTTACTGTCATAAAACCGTCCCAAGTTCTTATAAAGAAATATGACTTTATTGTTAGAATACCTTCAAATTTACCGCAAACCTAAATTATAGTTTAATTTATAAAATAACATCTTTGTGGTCACGATTTTACTTTCATCTAAGTTGCTGACAGATTATCATACCTCTACCTTTGCATGTAACAGTGAGCAGGGAAAATCACGCAGTCTATATGAGATACGATTTAAAGTATTACAAAAACTCAACACTGAATATATTAAGAATACCAATAAATTCTCTCTCTAACCAACAATAGTATTTCATTATTTTTTATCTTTTGAGACAGATTAACAAATTCGCAAAATATAATTTAACATTAAGATTATCTTAATTAAAAGGTACTTAACAAAAATAACTAGAAATTTATTAAAACGTTGAGGGAAAAAAATGAGAAATTTTCAAAAGTGAAATTTAAATATCGTGCTATTGAAACGATATAATATAATTATGAGTTATTATAAACTTACTCAGATTTAACGCTTGCGTTTAACCCTTTTTATAGCAGAATAAAAATAATGTTTCTTGAACAGAAATGATATAAATGAACTTGCATGATGTGCCTTTGAATTTCCATCATAAATTCCTCCTTCTCTTACACAAATACTGTTCATTCAAAAATATATATTTCTATAGTGTGTATCTTTAAATCACCCCTTACGAAACACATCTTTTCTTTTCGTTTATCTATCCTCTTTTCCTGTCTCTTTATTATATTTTTCATTGAAGGCTAGAATCGATATGAAGCCATTTATAAAATCAAATTACTAGTTCGATTTTTATACCTATTTTTTGTTTGTGTTATTCTCGTATTTCTTTTAAAAAATAAATGAAAAAAATATACCATCGGTTGGATGAAAGAAATTGCCATTTGGCAATAAGTCCCCTAATGTTTAAATATTTGCAAGAAATTAAATGAAAAATTGATAGGATTATGGATTATAATGTACATTTATTTATTTATTTAACACTTTATACACATATAAAATATATATATATATATATAAAGTTATATATATATATATATATATATATATATATTAAGTTATATATATATATATATATATATTAAGTTATATATATATATATATATATATATATATATATATATATATATATATATATATATATATATATATATATATATATATATATATATATATATATATATACATATGCATATATAAATATAAGGAAAAGGCATGTTGCATTGAGGCAATTTCTTCCTTCCTACTCAAACCGTTCAGTTTGAGAAAATTACAAATACATGGACATATTGAATCTTACTATTTTGTACAAAAATTCAAAACAAAGATTTACAAAATAAGAATATGTAAAAAATTAACACTATACTATGAAGAGAGGAGAGGGGGTGGGAAGGAAAGAAGAAGGATAAAGTAACAATTTAAATATTTAGATAGTGACATTTCAATCTTGACTTAAATGTAAATAAAGAAGGGGCGTCTCTAACATTAGTGGGTAGATTATTCCACAATCTAGCGGTAACTACTGTTAAAGAGGAGGCAAAAAAATAAGAGCGATGACAGGGTATTAAAAGGGTTCTCTCGTCACTAGAACGAAGAGATAGTCCGTGTTGTGAAAGAGGTTGGATGCGCTCTTAGATATACAGGCGAAGTGGTATACCAATGTAGTGCCCTATGCACCATTAGGCGCGGAAATGGAATGATGATTACTGCGAACTAACTTCATCGTAAGATGGAGTATCTAGTCTTTCAATTCATACAGAAATAACATTTTTAAAAGTTAATTCGACAACGCGTTCAAGGATGATCATTGTCTACGTCTTGTCTGTTCTGCATCATTAACTTAATTTGCCACTTTTGAATCAACTATGGCAAATCATTACAATTAATCCGAAGTAACACACTGGCCTGATTTATTGCCAAGTACAAAGTACTCAATCAACAAATAAAAACCTGTTTTGATCAATACTTTACTTTTGAAGTCCCTTTTTTGTTCTGACCTCGTTTCAAGATCTTGCCTACCCCTTATAGGTTTAGCGTTTTATTGAAATTCATGATTAAATCATTAAAATTTCGCAAGCAATGTGAAATGTATGGATTGAATCGATTATTTATGATCATGTCTGCAATTCTTGATAAATATGATTTTTAACTAATAATCCATAAGGCTCCGAGTATATGGTGCCGAGTGCCGAGTACAAAAATGCACAAATAGTAGAACTCCGTTTATTCGAACTCAGGTCATCCGGATTGCCAAGTATCTGGATCGTTATCAGAAAATAAATCCTCGAAAGAAGGACCGCGCTGCTCGTAAATGAGTTTCGTCAGAGCAATTAACATTGCTGGACATGTTTGAGGGAGTTATTAATGGGATTTCAATTCGCGGCATTATTTCAAAAGCAATAAAAACGGGATTTTAGAGTAAATTTTACGTTTTTTTTCAAAGCATTGCCTTAATTTAATGGTTAATCCAACTATCCGGATTCCCACATATTTGTATTACGTCTGGCACTCATTAATCCGAACGATTGATGTTTTGCCGTATTTATATATTTTTTATTTATTTACAATTTTAAAAAACCCGTTAGGGTTACATTAGAAATTTAATATTGTCAAGTCATTTTATGTCTCGTCTAGTCTAGTTAGTTCAGTCATCATGTGCTTTTTCAGATTGATTTTAAATTTGTCTCCAGTAAAAGTCTGTAAAATCTGCCGTATATTATATTATCAACTCTATTTAATCATTTCAAAGATGGTGAACGGTAATTTAAATTTGTTAGATTATAGTGCTTTCTATGTTTACTTTTGTATGGGTACTATTGTGTACCATATTTACGTGTGTACTAATTTAAAAAAAAAAAATGTTATTATTGTTACTGTTATTTTATTATTTTTTTTAGACAAAATGATTTTATTGTATTCAATATACTTATATTTTGCACCTCTTAAATAAAAAAATATACATTCTTTTCCTTTTAAAATTTTATCTGCACACATTGTTTAATTATTTTTTTTATATCTAAATATGTTCTTTATACATTTTTATTTTTTTTTTAAAAAAGAAATATTTGCGTTCTTATGATTTACCCAAATATTTAATTTTGAGGGCCAATTTCAACGAGTTGTAAATAACTCACTATTAGAAAATGGGAATCAAGTTGGGGTAGAGTAGGATTCGAACCACGGACACGGACTAGCCACAGGACCACAACCCGATTATTTTGATGTGTTATATATAGTATTTATTTAACATAATACTTTTCAATTTAATTTTGAAGTTTTTCACATTGTATTGGAGTGTTTATATTATTCTAAACGTGTATCTTTTTAAGGTAAAAGGCAATGCGTGCCGTGTATATTAATAAATAGATAAATAATATAATTACACATGTATTTTTTCATGCTTTATTAAGTAACCAATGTGTATATTTTTTGGGTGATCCCGTGTATGTTGGATTCGTTCCAACGTTTCGGCTACTATTGTAGGAGCCATCTTCTGCGTAAACTGTGTATACAGGGTGGTTCGTTGGAAGAAATTACCATCTGGCAATAAGCCTGCCAATGTACAATTAACATTATGTACAAAAAGTTCAATAAAAAAGCCGATACATCGATGGGCCGGCGATTATAATTTTGTGTGGATATTACTTGAATGAATCGTTGATCTGTGTTAATTTTTGCGGGGAAAGAAAAGATGCGTTGCGCGGAGATGGAAAATGCGGAAAAGAACAGTATGCGACCAAACAAACTACAGCAAACCAAAATCCTACCTTTAGGAAAACAGGAAAGGGAATCAGAGACAAGAATCCAGATGATATCTCCAAGTCCTTGCTTCTGGGTAGTTTTTTCTTTTTTTGGTGAACAAGGTACTTTCACTATAGTTATTTGCCAAATATAAAGATGAATGTGGCGGAGCGGCGGTCAGAAAATGAAAAAATGTTCAGATGCGGGCAGATGGTAATAGGACTAGCAAATGCGGGCAGATAAAATTATGAACATGCGGTAGTTGGCAGAAAGTATCAAGAAGAGAAAAAATGTGTAATTGTTGATGTCGGTTGCTATAGATATGGAAAATTGTTACCATAGCAACCGTAGCTACTGGTAACTGATCATCTTAACTTCATGTAACAAAAATGATCAATATACACTGCGATTGGTGTACCAATGCAGTGCCCTATGCACTATTGGATGCAGAAAGGAAATGATGGTGATGTGAAGCATACACATTTTAACCCCTTAATAAAAAAAAATTATAAGTGAAAATTGCAATATGCTGTGCTGTTAAAATAATTATTCTAGAAATTATTCGGTTTTAAACGTAAAAGCTTTAAACAGGAAGCAAATTCAGCATCTTTAAATAAAATCTTTGTATATAATACATACCTTGTTAAAAAGTATTTTTATACAGCAAATAAATGATCAATTATTTACTAAAATCGCTATTGAAAACGAATATCTTTGAACAGACATTGTGTTTGATATAAATCTATGAATGGAGAAATTCAGTAGTTTCAAAAAAATATATATTTGTTTATGGACTATTAAAATAAAACCAATTTTTTTATTTCGTATTATCAGCGCTGTAAAGTTTTACATTTATGAAATTACTGTGCATGTGACGTCTGAGGTTCTCTTCCGCTTTTCCCGGTCAGTTCTGCCGATCGGTCCGTTGACGGTAAGTAAATCGGATATCTTTCACGGCTCTCTGATCATTGGTTGATTCACATGAACTAGTGACGTCGTTCAAAGTGATTCGTTTTGATTGAAATGTGTTTAAATACTTTTTTCGTACGTTTTCAAGAAACTTTGCCGTACAATGAATGCTCTAATTTTTATCAAGCGCAGAAATATTTTTTTGTATCCAATTCCCGTTAGGGCTGAAGTTCCTCATTTTTATGAGTAATTCACGTATTTTTAAATAAAATTAACTTAAACACAAAATTGTATTTTTTTATATTTATAAGTAGGTATTTATATCAATATCTACAAAATGATATACTACTGTTTATTTAAAGTATCTACACAGCTTTTCCAGGTGCTTTAGGAGGTCAAGGTATTTGCTTTGCAGAAATGAAAGTATGTAGGTAGTAGATACCTACCCACACAACGCTGATAAGCTATTTTTATTTAGTCTACTTTATGCATAAATGGATATAAAAAGTTCGCGTGTTAAGTTTTAGGCACGGTTTTTGTACCTTTGTTGATTTCTTTGATTCCCGGGTCGGGGTGTCCATCCAGTTACATAAGTCCAAAATTGTCATTTTAAGATACGGCAAAACAAATGTTTAAAATTTTTCCACGTTCATCTAATTATAATTATGTTCGTTCATGGAAAACAAATAACGTTGTTATTTACATTTATCTTATGCCCAAACATGCTTGCGGCTTATTAATATATTTCATAACTTTTTTGACGATTTAACGAAAAAGTGGTGGATTGGCACAAAATCTAGCCACGAGTAACTTACTGTACAAATTATCGAGTGATTATTTTTATTCAGTCAAATGCTAAAAAAAATATCAATAAATTGTGTTTTTTTTAAAAACGTATATTTTATTCATTGAACGAAAAAAAAACTTAAATAAAACAATTTGTTGTAGGTACTTCAATTCTAAAACATGTTTTTATAGTAAGCTGCAAAAAGGCCTATCAAATTTATATTTTTGACTATTTTAAACGTGAACAGGATATGCGTGGCAGACAATTTTGATGAATGGGTATTTGAACATTGTTTTTCTGTCACTCTCTCGCAAATGCCTCCCCGATACTTCGCAAAAAATTCAACTACACGTTGGACTGATGTCTGAATAAAATCGACAATATCAACGTTTTGTTGAACCAATTTTGTCTAAAAAACGAAATTTTCTGTGTCAGTACTTTTTCTGTTTTTCAAAATTATTTGACATATTTGTTTACCGTACGTCCGAAGCCGGCAGATAAAACTGGGCGATTTTGTAGATTTTTTTATGATCATAGCTCCCATAAGAAACAGTTTATCGAAAAAGCAAAACAATAATGACACGTCTACGTATCTATGATGTGTAAAAAAAAAACACTGCTCTAGTATCATTATCTAGGGACAAAATACAGGAATCTCATAAGAATATTAACCTCTTGATTTAACCGACTACTCACATCGAAAGATTTTTTTAAATCTAGTCAGGTGACGTTTAAATCTATTTTTTAAGATTTTGTGACTTATCTGACTAGGTACACACCCCTACCCGGGAATGTTTTATTAGGTCAAATCTTTTGTACAAAATAGTTATTAGTATACTATTATTGATTTTTTCTTATGTTCATTTTGTTTGAAGGAGCCTTTTAGGCGTAGATATGTAAAATAAAATTAAAAAGATTTTTATAATATGAAGAACAACACTTAAATACTCTGTGGTATTTTTGTTGCTTTTTTTCCAACCTGATCACAATAAATAAAATTAAATCCTATTTTTTTAGTACTTCCGAATTTTGTTAATTTTCTGGTCATAATTTTATTTAACGTTTAAGAGATTAATCAAAAGAGAAAACACGTTTTAAAACACGGAAAGTAATATATGTTGAAAAATTATTAAAACAATGCATTAAATCTTTTTTCAAAATAATAATTTTTTTAATTAATTTCCGATGGAGTAGAGGAAAAAAAACTATTCAATGGACTCCAACACTATAATGACTTACCTGACTATTTGAGAGATTATAATGTAAATAAATGTTAAATGAACATTAAAAAGCACACGATGACTATGCTAACCACGCGCGACATAACATGACTTGATCTTATTACATAAAACTCTAACGAGTTTTTAAAATGAGAATTAAATTCAATTTAATATAAAATCTAAAAGTTTGAAATGTTATTATATATATTTTTCCCCTCGTATGTTGAGAAACCTTGATAACTAGTTATATCCTGTTTGATATCAATTACAAATTACAGGTGCCCAACCGTCAATTATGAAACAAAACAATGCCGCACTAAAAGATAAAATCATGAAATTATATCACCAATCTCAACTTTTTTGCTATCGATATCTATCGATCAGTACAATATCTATCGATCAGTACTGTGAATTATCCTGTATAGATAGTAGATAGATATGTATACTGGTCGGTAACCGTAAAAAAAAACGAAATTCTAGAGTTTAAAGAAAAAACCCCACAATATGTGTATCGTCTGGAGCGTTTGCAGAATCAATGCATCCGCTTTATTATCAATCTCAAGTGTCTTCGTTTTTATCAGAGCATAAACTTTCAATCTCTCTCACTTCTTTTTAATATAAAGATATAATGTGTATAACTAGGTGTTTAAATTTTATTTGTATAACAAGTCAAGACGCTTGACTCACGCACGGAAGGTTCCGGGTTCGATTCCCGGTGAGAACACAAAAAATAAATGTGAGTTTTTTCCAAGCCTGGGTGTTCTGTGATGTAATTCACCACTGCAATCGGACCTCCTGGCCTGTTGTGGTGCATTTTTTTTTTAATTGTAAATTAAAAAAACTATCTAAATAAATCTATTACACTACATAATATTCTTCACAACCCATGCGCTTTAAAATATCTTACTAAAAATTTAATTGCTATTTCTAATCATGGTCTTTCGCTTCGCATTTCCCTTTGCATTCTTTGATATAGCACATCATTTTTCAGCAATTTCTTTTCTGTTCGGGGTGCTATACTTACTTCGGAATGAGCTACCTCCTCATATAAAAAATGCACCTTCTCTGGCAACCTTCAAGAAACGCCTGAAACATTACTATATATCCTTAGAACCTTAAACTACCTTCATTTTTATTTCAAACATACTTTATTCCTTTTCTTTCCTCGGTTTCTCTTCTTCTCTCATTCCATACTCACTACCTGATTTCACATTCCTGTAAAAGGTGGTTCAAACTACAATGTTTCGTTGTTCCTGCACTAACAACACCCGAGCGTAAGACTGGTCACCTTACCTTCAAGTAACAGATAATCTAAATACGCTACATAAGATTTACAGATGCTGTGCCCTGTGTGTGGGTGCAGAAGCGGAATAATGATGATGAAATAAGTACCTACCTTAAATAACAGAACCTAAGCGTGGAAAGATTTTTTATGTTTATTTCGTATATATTCGTAAAATTCACCATTATATTAATTTTTTACAACTTTGAGTTAAATATTATAACTTTGGGATTTCATTCATAGAACCATTAAGGATTTTTTTTTTGCACCACAACAGGCCAGGAGGCCCAATTATAGTGGTGAATTACATTACAGAACAACCAGGCTTGAGAAAAATCACATTTTTAATTTTTGTGTTCTCACCGGGAATCGAACCCGGAACCTTCCGTGCGTGAGTCAAGCGTCTTGACCACTACACCACGGAGGCCGCCAATCAATTTGAATCAACGATGTTTGAGTATGTCCAAATGCTATCAGACTGGCTGGATTTTCTCCCTAGGTTATTCATTTTTATTATTCATAGTTATTTATGTTACACAATCTGTAAAGTGGCCACTTAAACCAGCCAATAACAGGTCATAAGCCCTGTAAATGCCTAGACTTCCATATTCCCTTCTCAACAAAGTTTTCCCTCTTTGTTGAAATAAATTTAAGTATAGATTTTGAATCAGTTAAAATAATTAAACTCTTGTATATATCCTTGGTTAGAAGCCAATTAGAGTACAGCTCTACTTTATGGTCCCCTTTTTACAAAATTCACATAAAAAATGTTGAAATACTAATAATACTCGTAGTCCAACGACAATTTTTAAAATTCATTAATTTCAAACTGCATATTCCCATAGAACAAATTAACTATATGTCTTTGTTATTTTTTTAAATATACCTACTCTTGAGGATTGCAGGACAATAACTGACCTAATATTTGTATATAAAATCATTAATTCTAAATTTGATTGTTGAGAACTCCTGGATTTAATAAATATTAATATACCAACACGTAGAACTTGACAAAATACTATATATTATTGTCACCTTCCCAAACCAACTAGATATGTCTGTCACTCACTCGCGTATACACAGACTAGGAAATGAATGTACCTCTCATATATTAATAAATTATTATAAACATAAATATGTAATGTTTAAAACTGTCCCAACATTTTGTTAATTATCTCTGTTTATTAAGTTAGTCTTCTTTGTTTTTTCTCAAATGTAAAAAAAAATATTTTTTTAAAAGTATATTGTTAAGTGTCCTCGGCAGGGGTAACCCCAGTGAGGTCACATTACTTTTATTATTAATTATAGTTTGTAAGAGAAAAATACGAATAAATAAATATTGACATTTTTAACTGGAGTCTCTGTGGATTCGATAAAATAAATATTTTATGATGTTCTACAGTAACGATTAACAAATTATTTGCAAAAGCCACTTGTGCTAACGATCTGGTGTTAACTCATTTTATATTCATATAAACCGACTTTTTTATATCTTTTGTATGCTGACATACATTCATGTATATATATATATTTATATATGTTTTGTTATTCTTATTTTTCTATTTATACCCGTGTTGAAATATTGTTTTAAAATTTGTGTATATCTAACTAACTCATTATATTGTTATATATTATATTGTAAAAGGCACTTGTGCCGTATAATAAATAAATAAAATATAATAACTCAAAATATTGTGGATAAAACCACCTGGTTCATGAAGAAGTATAGAAATTGAAAAAAAAAAAATTTCAGGCGTTGCCTAGTATGTAGGTGAAATAATTCAATTAGATGAATCTCACCCGCATAAATAAAGGTTTCAGCTCTTTAACTTCACAAACATCAACAGATGAAAGAATCGAAGTAATATAGATGTTCAAATATGGGCAGGATGGTGAATGTTACACAGTGTGTAAAGTGGCCACTTAAACCAGCCAATGACAGGTCATAAGCCCTGTAGATGCCTTGACTTATATATTACCTTCTTTAAAATGTTCTTCATCTCTGTTGTAATATGTTAAATATAAAATTGTTATTTCTGTTGGTTTCCGACACGTGACGAAGAAAGTCCAAATACGTTGTTTTATGTATCAAATGTATATTTGAAGTCACGGATATTACATACTTATTATTCAGTATTCAGCACATAATGTATTTTTCGTAATTTCAGCGTTCAATTTTGATTGTACTGAGATATTGTAGTTGGACGAAATAAATATGAGCGAATGATTTTTCGTCGAAAGGTATTACAATTAAGATAAATTTCTCCATTGTGTTTGACTAAACGCTACATTATCTAGGGTAGGTACTGTCAGAACGGTCAATGGACTCGGAATCGTAAAAAATATATTAGGTTCGTTAATGCGTTCTTCAATGCTTTTACTTTTAATTATCACGGTGGGTCAGGTGCTTTTACATAAATATTTATATACGCATTCTAAATATTGTCAATCTGAGATAAGTGATGCCACCGTGACTGACTGAAGTGTTTAAGAATGGGAGCAAAAATTGGTGATTTAACTATCAACTGTCTTTTGTATGCTGATAATACCGTTCTTGTTAGCAATAAAGTGGACTTACAAGGAAAAGTAAAAAATATTTTCAAATTTACAATTTTAAATACTGCGAAAACGTGCCATTGCATTGTCCACGCCCCTAATACGTCACGATCCATGCAAATTTTTAACTTTGTATGTGACCGCTTAAATTGAAATAGAAAACCGTCACAAATCTTGACGTCACAATTATCAATGTCAAACATGTCGCGTTTTTGTCGGAACACGTTTTTTAATAATTTATTTTCAAAACTTAAATATGAAAACATGTCTCCACAATATTTATAATGATTTTGAAAACACAAATATTTTTTCTAAATCTGTTTCACATACTTTTATCGGTATTCGTGGTATGCGATACTTCTCTTTTCTTGGTGACAAAGCTCTACGATGTATGCAAAGAAAGTGATTTTCTGATGATGTTGTTGATAAATCGAATCTGATGGTTTTTTTTAAAGATATTGAAGTATTAAAAACTGTAAGATTACTGTGATTGGATTCCATGAAAACATCAATAATTTTTAACAAATATTATTGGGCAAGATCATGATGTAAACAATAAATAAATTAAAGACAATGTTCATGGAGGGATGACTAAATGTGATACCTTTGTGAATTGAGATATTCAAAATCTGGTAGTAGAATTTCTGTATCTGGGAGTACTCGTATATTTAAGTACTGGAAAATTACTGAGAATCATATTAAAAGGAAAGTTGAGTGTCAGGAACAGGGTGAACGATGCACTTCAAGCAATGTTTATGTGAAGTATGTGAAGTAATTCATAGTTAATTTTTCTTTTGGTGAATATGGTGTATCTTATTTATTTTCTAACCAAAAATTATTTCATTTTTCATCTTCACTCAAGTGTGCCCTCCAAAATAACTAGCTGACTGCGTGAGAAGTATTAATTCAGAACACATCTTGGCATTCAAAATAACGCAATCGGCGTAATTTTCTTAGGCATCCCATCCCGTTCACGAACGAGTTTTTTGCTTTAAGAAGAGAGCGGTTCTAAGTATTGTAAATAATTGTATTGATCAATCATGAGATGATTAATTTGAAGAAGCTTGAAATTCAAACGTTATTAAATTGTTTGAACGAAGTTTATTTTCTCGATACATTTTATAAGTTTTTTATAACTAAATTGTAAAATTCATCGATGTCAAATATTTCGTAATATATTAATGCGAGATTTCATTGTTGTATCAGATATCAAAAGACAAAATTTAAGACAATCTAATTTTCAAATCAGTAAATTGGTATTTTCGGGTTGGAAAGGAATAAAATTTATAACTAAGCTACCCGCTAATCTTAATTTTTTTTATAACGGATTTAATTTACCTGGATTTATAAATTTTTTAGAATATTTTCTTAATCTCTTTCCCTCTTTCTTTCAGAAGTACAATTTTCAGAATAATTTGTAAAATAATGTATTTGAAAAATAGATGTTAATTTAAGTTATCGTATTTTCGATTCATTTGACATAATAAATTATGTATGTACAGTGCATTCGAATCTTTTTAAGTGGATTTTTCTCCATTCGAACGTATTTCCATATTTTCTCTTTAGATAATGGGACTAGAGCAATGAGTTTTTTTTTTCATACCACAAATGTCCACCATTAGCGTGTTCCTGACATTTTTTAATTATGAATCGTCTTTTATAGGAGCTAGAACCAACAGAAAACCCTAAAATGTGCCTAATTTAATCTGCCGTCTTCGGACTTACGGTACACAAATATGATAATTATATTTAAAAAAAATAAAATAAAAAAAACCGATACAGAAAATTTAATTTTGAAACTTTTTCTCAAAAATAAATCAAAATTGGTTCAGTTTTGGGGTGCGCAAAACGGGACTACGAGACTTCGATTTTATTGAGTTTTGCTAGGCATAATCAGTCCGTTGCAGTTGTCTTTTTCGCACAGTATATGAGGAGGCATCTGCGAGAGAATGACATAAAAACTATATTCAAATACCTAATCATCAAATTGTTCTTCACTGCATATCCTTTTGACTAGCCAATATTAATGTGTAAGTACCTGTCGGTGAACACATCAGCAAAGGTTTATTAAAGATTTGAGTGGACTGTATTTTTATACTAGTATTTTTCTCAAAATCAAAATGCTTTAAATTAATTTCACTACCCAAATTAATTATAAAAATGAATTTGAGTAAATATTTGTACATGACAACATACTGACTTTTCTCTCTCTTCATCTGGACAATAATAATTACTCTGCAATGCAAATAAACACCACAGTACGAGTATATGTTTTGTGCAACTTATATTGTTAAGATGGCGAGACTACTATACGTCATGTATTAGATGCTTAAAACATAAACGGAATATAAACCACACATTTTCTTTTGTACCTGCTAGAAATATAAAAAGAACTTATTATTTAGCAAGAATAAATAACTATCGGTATTTCATATTTGGAAAGTCAATAGCGCTTTTCGGCATCATTTTGTTTGCGGTTTGGATATTTTTAATATTTGGAATTAGCATGTTCGATTAATGTCGGTCAAGCCAAATTATAGAGAAAGGACGTGAATCACTTCACTGAATCAACTGGAGTATTCGATAAATTATATATCTTTCAAATTCCCACCGTAATTCTCACCTTTTTCTGCGTAGAGCATTGCAATTGCATTTGAACGTTGTTATGCAGAAAGCAGCTAGACATAGAAAAGTGAAACTGAGATAATAGCTCCTTTATGAAACGAGTGCATAATCAAATCTACACAACGGTTGTAATGTTTTCGACTTTGACAAATGATAAACAATGAATACATATTTTTTTAATACTACAAACAAGAATCTAATTATATATTTGACCAGTTTTAATGATTTTTAAAGTACCGTCAGATTTTTCTAGTGCTATGGGTGTTTTTTGCAAATTGAGAAATACCGTTTTTGTAATCGACACGATTTTCAGAAGGTGATTATTACAGTTTTTTGTTGGAAAGCGGTCTGACTGTTTTTAGCAAAATATAGAATTGACCTTATTGCACCTGATAACTACATTATCTAATTTTTTCAAAATTGCTTTTCATTCATTTGAAAATAACAATGCATAAAAAAGAAGCTTGTTTTTTCATATTCTGTAATATTTTTTTAACATATTTTTTAACATTTCAAATACAAAGTCTCATATAAAAAGTTAATGATTTGTATAAAATTCCGAATAAAATTATTAATAAAACATCTTCGTTTAGTTTCGTTTTTTTTTATTTTACCAACGAGCGCCTTTGCCTACGAAGACATCTTCGGGACTGGTAAATTATTTCGACATTTTGAATTTTATAATATTTGTGACAAGGTTTGGATATAAAAAGATCACATAAGTATTTTATTAATGGACAGACAATATAAATATAATTACAAATGGTTTGCAATACAGTTCATTTTTAGGAAAGTTTTTTACTGAAATTGGGATTAAGTCCTAGGTTTTTTTTTTCTTATTATATACAAGAAAAGGTAAGTAAAGAACAGATGGAAAAAAAACAATGGAATAACAGAGTAGGAAATACACTTTTAAGCAGATTAACTAAGCACAATACTTTGATTTTATGAATGGGAAGTTTACACATTATATTGAACCATGAAAAAATATTTTAAGGAACATTCATAAATGTTACATTTTAGTTTCAGATCTGAAGAAATTATAATGTAAAAAGTTTACGAATTTGCAAAAAATGAATGCACGGTGAATAAAATGTTTACAAAGAAATTTTATAATAAACTTACATCGGAACCAGGGCCTACAAAACACTGCCTTTTTTTCGCTGCAAAATGAATGACCAAAATCTTATGCGGACTTTTAAGCTTAAAGATCTGGGCATAACTTTTGAGTTCCCTGACATTTCATGATCAGATCAAAACAGTTTGTAGTAGTTCGTTAAATACATTAGGATTGGTCCTGCGTACTGCCAGGGTTTTCGGTAATACACGAGTAATGAGAATTCTTTATAACTCGTCGGTGCGAAATAGACTTAACAGTGGCTTGATGATTTGGGGACCGTGGTACTCTCTTATGGAGGAAAGGGTTCAAAAGAAATTTCTTCGATTTCTCTACATGAAGCAGTGCGGATATTATCCATGGCTTTATCTCACTGAGTTACTCCGGGGCATGGTTGGTTACAACAGTTTGAAGACCCGAAGGGATGTGTATCTAACGCACTTCTTTCGATTGTTGCGCGGTAGTGTCGACAGCCCTGAAATTATGCGCAGCTTTAGCTTTTATGTACCTACCTTAGACAACGTCAACATTGACCGTTTCACATTCCAATATACAGGACCAACCTATGAATGGTTATGCCTATTGGAAGGACTATCTCGATGTTGAACAATATTACTTTGGACATTGACATTTTTCACGGGATTTTTTCGTTACAAGATTCTATTACATTTTTAACATATTATTTCATTTTATTTATTTTTATTTATTTATTTACACACTTGTAGGCTTTTACATGTTTAAAATATATATATAATTCAAGAACAGACATATATTTTACACAAAAGTAGCAAAAAATTGAAAATTAAGTAATAAGAAAAATAAAATAAAAATATATAAAAACTAATCTTACATATAGTACATACATATTATTTATTTTAGTAGAGAGAACAGAAGTTCATTTTTTCCCATCGGTTTTATTAAAAGAATCTTAAAATTAGAAAAATGTTGAAACATAATAATAAAGAATACAGATATAAGTTAATAAAAGGTATACAATATATAACAACATAGTATTATTTAAGTATTCAAATTTGGAGATAATAAATTTATACACTGCCTTTCAAAACTCGAATTTACAAGATATTATGGTACACCTATGTGTTATTTTTACATATCCCTTATTTTATTGATTTTTTTATTTAATTATTTCTGTGTATGAATTGAGATACTTTGTTTTGTCATGTACAGATATTTGAATAAATCAATTGAATTAAGAAATGATGCCTGTGAACTTGCTCTGACTCGCTAAAAAGTCTTGAGTCGGGTCTATGGTAGGTATTTATCGGCGACCCCGTGGTGTAATAACTAAAACGCTCGCCTCACGCACGTAGGGTTAAGGGTTTGATTCCCAGTGAGGCCATAAAATATGCCTATGACGTTTTCTAGCCTCGGTGTTCTGTTCTGTAATTTACTACTTTCATTAGCTACTTGGTCGTTCGTGGTGTAATTTTTTTTTTACAAAATCTTAATCTGACTGTATTTTTAAACAATTTTAGTATTACTGGTTTTAACTTTACTCGAGCCGAGCTCTTTTTTTTTTAGTATAGTACTTGAGATATTTTGTATACGAATAAAATGTGAACTAATAAAAATATAACCTAATAAAACCGTTCAACCAATAATATTTCCTAGAAATACCGATCCGCTGTTTGACTTCAGAATATGTTTCCTTCTGTTGTGCACATAATACTAACTGCACTCTACATTTTCTTCTACCGTCAACATTTTTTCTTTTACAAGTTTCCGCTTATATCATCCGATCTCGCACAGATATTATTATTATAATTACACTTCTGCTCTTCCGTCCACCTTTGAAATGATATACGGTGATAATATTATTATTTAAACACAATGTATGATATACCAAATTATAACAGCTTTAAATAATATTTCTAACGCTGAGAAGATCAGAAAAAAAATCATATGCGTACCTACAAATCTCATAATTCGAAGAAAAAAAAATGATTTAAAGCAGCGCTGTCCAACTCGTGGCCCAACTTTGTTTGCCTACCGCGAGCTATACATCTTACAGAATTTTTTTAATTTTTCGACAGACGTTGGGAAGCAAAACTTTGTCGGAATCAATATTTGACGTGATATATCCGGTGAAAAAAAAACAGAATTTGCAATTGCAATTTTTTGTATTGAAGGATTTTCTTTATAAGTACTTTAATGCAGTCATTTAGCATCGACTACCCTTTGGTATTTTTTCTCGGGATTATTCTTGGAGCTTTGTTTTGTAGTATGGTGAATTTGTTTCAAATTTGTCGTGGTTTGATAGGATAATATGCTGATGCGATGATTGATGCGTGGTTCAGTGATTAGGTTTGTAGGTGATTTTACATGAACCCATATCAACAAATTTTCTGGTTCTTCCTAAAAATTTAAATTAAAAATGTTTTGTTCTCTGCAATATTTTTCGTTATGGGTTTCAAGTCCCATACATTGTTTTGAAAGGTTAATAATTAGTAAATTAATATATGTTTTAGTGATAATTAGATATAAGTTAATATTCGGAAAATTATGTTTTAAGTTTGTACTATTTTAAAACTAAATATTAAAAAAAAAAAAAAAAACAAAGGAATATACTTCTTTACTTTTCTAGCTAAAAAAAACATAAATTTTATTTATTTATATTGTATCTTGAAGTAGAAGACACATAAATATATTTTTGTGTACTCTAATAATAACAATGTACATATATTTAATTTATAAGTTGTTAAACACATATAGAAACCGTAAATAAATATTATTGATGATAATCAAAATATTGCGTTACAAATAAATAAATATGGCTAATTAGTTTTATCCATCTGGCGACATTTTGCCAAACGTTAATTTATATGTTTGGAAGTACAAATATCTGCAAGCGGCCTTCTGTGATATGAAATACATAGAATCAAAATACAGAAACAGCTTAAAGGACTCCACGCTTGAAAATATAATTAGACTTGCCACAACAAATGTTGATATTTATAATAAAAAAATTGTTGCTCAACAACTACGGCCACAATGCTCCCATTAAATAACTTATAAGTACGTATAAGTATAATATTTGTTTTGTAAATTTTTATTTAAAAAAATATAAATAACTTAAGAATATTATATTATTGTATTTATTATTTCTAGTTATGTGTTATTTTTTTCGTATAAATAAAAAAACCTTATGAATTTACATTAACCCACGTTAGATTTACTTATCCTCTTTGCACCCCAAATGTTTGCTAAAGAAAAATGGCCCGCGGCCTAAAAGAAGTTGGACAGCGCTGATGTATGGCATAATTAATTTAACGGTTTACTATTACGTGTTTGTTACTTTTTTTTTCTACTCTGTTAAACATGGCATAAATTTTTGAACTGTGCACAAAGTTTAAACAGTAAAATGGCGCATGAAATTTAAGTTCATGGAGGCTTTTTAAGTTTAATAGTACCTAATCATATTGACGGCCTATCACGCTCACGTCGCGTTATCTGCCACGTCACAGAGAAATTTATTCCAAATGTCGCAGACATCCATTTTATTTTATTTGTTTTTTAAAATATAATTACTTTTCATTTCTTGATTTTGCTTATCGTTGATTTTAATATATTTATGTTTGTATTTTTTATGTTAATTGTATAATTTTAACCAACAATTTATTAAATCTTTTTGTTTTTTTTTCTATTGTATATTAAAATGTATATTTTATCAATTAAGCTATACTTTTAAAAGTATCTGTTAAATGTATTGCAATCCAAAGCGTCAGATTAAATTTAGTATTGTATCATATTTAAATGTTGTTAAACATTTCAGCACAACACAGGTTTTTACCTAAAGAGCTGAAATATATACAACAATATGTAACTGAATTCCTGTATTTGAAAAAAAATAATTAAAGCGAACAAGAAAAATAATACGATGTATAACATGTTTTTTATACACGAATACTGAATTTTATCCTTGGCTAACTAAACACCTAAACAGTAGTACACAAGCAGATAGGAGAATCGGATTGTGGTCTAGTGTCGCACACTCACCAATCAAGGGTCTAAGGTTCGCACCCCGCTCGACCAACACTTGATTCTCATTTTCTATTAGTGAGTTATTTGTTTACAACTCTTTTATTTGTTGGATCGAGATTCACTTCATGATAAATTATTATAAAATAATACTTTTTTATTGTGATTTTTTTTATTATTTGAATACTATTCTATATTTACAGTATCATTTTTTTATCACCCGTAGATGAGATCAGCATTCTCCCGAAACTATAGTTGTGTTCTTTAAATATTATGAACTTATATGTGTAATACTAATAACAAAGTTGTTATTTTAAAATAATTTATTTGCAAGGTGTCGGACCAGTCTGACGAGGTCGGCCACGACAAAACCTGGTCACTGCTGAAAATTTTAAATAAAGGTGGAATTAAAGTACTGTATATACCTCAGAGTAATACACCTCTAAGGCATATTCGTATTTTCATTATTATAGTTAAAAGAGTTACATTGGTAGTCTAAAAAGTAAAATTTAATTTTCTCTATGAAAATTTGACGTACACGTACATGCCTCAGTTAACCCTAATTGAACATTTTTTTAAATATATTAAAAGATATGTTTTTTTTTTACAGAAAACTCAATTTATTTTGTAAACAATTGAAGATAACTCTTAACTTACTTTCCCATAGTAATATTATAATCCCCTTTTTTCTGTTTACACGTCGCGTCACTCAAATAATTAAAATATCAGTGGTAATATGTTTATTTTATTTTATTTTTTTATTATTATTTTTTTTTATTTATTTATATTTTTCTCTTACAAACTATAATAAATAATTTAAAAAATGTGACCTCACTGGGGTTACCCGTGCCGAGGACACTTAACAATATACTTTTTTGAAATGTGTTTACGTTAGAGAATAAACAAAGAAGACTAACTTAATAAACAGAGATATTTAACAAAATATTCCGTTTTAAAAACTATGTACATATGTACATCTATATTATTTATATTACAAAACGCACAATGCAAATAATAAAAACCTAACACAAGCTATACACTTGTGAAGCGGTTGATTTAATATTGGTTTGGGCGAATGAGACAATCCATTTTACTTCTACCTAGCTCCACTATCCATTTTTTAATAGCCTTTTTAAACATTTTCTCGCTATAATTGTTTTAATAGATAGTGGAAGTAGGTTATAGATTTTAATTGAATAATACTCAAAATCCCTTTATCCGAAAGTGGTATTAGTTTTTATTTGTTTAAGTTGTCTTTGTGTTGATGATCTAGTGATTATAATATTTGTTTGTGGTGTATTGTAGGGGTTATGTAATTTATTTGAGTAAGAGTAGTTTTTGAATCTGTAAGTAAGTATTGTTTTAGTGTATAATTGTTTTGGTTTCATAAGTTGTGATTTATGGAATATTTCTTCAGTAGAACCAAATGTTGTTTTCTTTTTTGTGAACCCCATTTTATCTGTCAGCTTGATGCATAGTTAACAGCTTTGCAGAGTAACAATCCTTGCATCATTGACCAAATGTCGTATACATACATATATAACATTATAATTCTCCATATACAGATAATATAGATACACATTATCTGAATCTTCTATGCATGCTTAAATATACACGTTTGTAGAAATCTAACGCTCCTAATTACTTTAAGTCAAAAAGCTATTAACTCATGCCTCATCTTTGTACATTGTAAAGATCAAGAAAGTGAAGCGTTCATTTTATGCAATTATTCATACGTCAATGCACCGTGTTATTGAGCCGTTTAGTGCACATGAGCTTAGTGCATAAATATGTTATACGAGTAGTCAGTACTCACGCCACTTTGTAGTAAAGTTACGTGCACATAAACACCATGTCTCTTGGAGTACCTTTTACCACCAAGCATCGCCAGCACCAATGGTCCGCAGGTTGAAAACTGGGTCATCGAATGTCTGGACAGTGTAATACAGAAATTATCAACCTTTTTCTTCAAACTCTGCAAAAAAACTTAATAAAAAATAATTTTGGAGCCGTCATACTGTAGTGTGTATCTAAGGTTTGATTTCTGGCAGAGTATACGTAAAATATTAATTTAACGGTGTTTCTAAGTTGCAATACTTCATCATTTCTGGACTGGCGCTTAAACCGTAAGACAAGCATCACCAAAATGACATTTAAGCACCACCAAAACCACCAATCTAACAAAAATGATCCACGCTTAAACGCTGTTCGAGCCGGCGCGTATGACCTTGGCGCAGTTAGATGGTTAACAGTGAAACTGGCGTCGCGGATTGAATTCCCGTCAGTTGCAAGAAAAAAATCCAAGAAAGATTTTTATCTTAATTAGTCTGGGTTTTGTGGTGTATTTTTCATTGCCTCCTTGCATATTTCTTCTATACCAACTGCTGACAAGCCTCTAAAGCAGTGTTTCCCGGCCTTTTTTATGCCATGCCCCACCGTAGTCTTTTCAAAAGTCAGATGCCCAACCAGCATCTTTTTTAACTGAACAGCAGGTACATTTTCAAATCATATTGTAATATGTTTGTCAACATATGAATCCCTAATGAAATTAAATAAATCCTATTCTAATACATATATTATAACAGAAAATATTACAAAAAACAAATTGAAAATTTTTGGATAATTATTGAAATCGTAATGGGTTTCATTCTATTTTAAGTACAAATTGACGTATATTTCAATTTTGTACATCTCAGGCATTTTTCGTATGATCGATGAGTATTCCCCTTTATATGCGGAATGCTGACGTGTCTCATCTCTGAAGCGTGGTGCCCCACCCTGAGGCGTTATGTCCCACCGGTGGGGCGTACGCCCCACCGTGGGAAACACTGCTCTTAAAGAGAGGCTATAGAGGAAAAAAAGAAAACAAACTTCAAATGTAGTACCAAAGCAGTGTCCTGTGTATTACTAGGTGAAAAAGGGAAAATGCTTTTAAAGTAACAAAAACATTGACCTTCAACTTTTGCATTAACGTGAATATTTAACAATAAGTTTTTCTGGGTTATTATGCCATGCGTCGTTCGTACTATATACCGATATTTCGGATCGCATTACAGCGTCCATCATCAGGATCGATGTTATTATTTGTGAAACATATGTGTAACCTTAAATACTAAGGATTTGTACAATTTCGCTGTCGTTGCTGTCTACAGCTTGTCAATTTGAAATCTTTGGCGCTTCGCGGTCTACGCTTTTATGTGATTTCTTTATAACTGGATACCAGGGACCTTATGCTGGACTCATTCGTCTTTAAATTCGTATGCGACTTCCGCAATTCAACGAGTGACAGCATTCTTGAACCACCCATACTAATGCAGTCGATTGAAAACCAATCGACTTTATCTCGAGTGCCACAAAGCACTCGACATTGACAATCGAATGCGACATCGTAATTTCAGCTATCAAACTTCCTATTTGTAAAACGCTCGGCATTCATGTTTGAATGACAAGTTGGTATTTTTGTTCTATTTTAACCTAAAATTTACAACATTGATCAATGTGATGATGACGTATCAACAAATGTGCAACAAATATAACTGTACTTATTTTCAATCCATTATCAAATGAAGTTTCACTAGAAACATGATTTCAAAATTATTTTATCGCTCGTCAATGTCAAAATACTTATTTGAGATATATATTATACAATACGAATTTAAAATCTATCAAATATTTCTAATAACATATAGATATGTGTTATGTCAAAGGCAAATAGTAATTATCAATGTTGCAGTGTCTTAGTAAAACATTTTTTTTTTTCATAATATTCCATACACAACATATTCAACGGAAGGAGTCTGAAAAGAAACAATAAAGATTTACGTGTGGCAGGAAACCAGGAGAGCGATGGATAAATACGGATTTGTTAGTGTTGCCACTTTCTAATTCGTCTTTGTAATTAAATTGTCTGGGGGTTTCCAAGAATAGCATTATGGCAAAGCAATCAATCGATTATTGTCGAGTGGGTAACAAAATGTCACATATTTCCAGCATAAGGCTCCAGGATGATTTTAAACGCATCCCATCATCTCTATTTATATTGCCGGGATATTTGTAGATCTTGATCGTCTCTTTTACCAATCGAGTTTTGTGAGTTTTTAGTCTGCCTAAGATTATCGGCTCGAAGGAAAACTTATGCCTCGTTTCTATGTAGTGTTCGGCCAAAGCCGATTTTTTTAGGTAGCCGAGTCTGCATGCACTCGTGTATTTCTTTACTCTGGTGGTAATTTTTCGAGCACTCTGCCCAATGTAAACCTAAGGACAGTTTTTACTATTTATCGTATAAATACCATCAGTTTCAATACGAACGGCACACGCCATAATAACCCAGAAAAACTTATTGTGCATCTCAACGGCCGTGAAAATATAAGTTTTTTGAATCATGAAGCTTGATGAACTTTTGAATTGAAATGAACATCGATCTTAAACTTTTGAATTGATATGAAGCTAAAACTTTTGAACTAGCATGAACCGAACATTGAGATTGAACTTTTGAATTGACGTAAACATTAAAGCTTAAACTTTTGAATTGACGTAAACATTGAAGCTTACAGTTTTGCATTTACATAAAAATTGAGGTTCGAACTTTTGAATTGACATGAATATTGAGCTTGAACTTTCAAATTCATATGAAGATTAAAGCTTAAACTTTTGAATTGACATGAAAATTTAACCATATTTTTTCAAGAGAACATACAAGTTATTACAATATTATTTTACACTACGCAACATAAAATATTACAAATATTCGTCCCGATAAACCATTTACTGATAGTTTTTCATCGGGTGCTCAGACATAAAAGTTAAATAAAACGAAGGGCAATCGATGAATGAGATATTAAAGTTATGCTTCAAGATTTTAAAATAATAGCAAATATTTTAACATTTCTTGTATTGAACAAACAATGGTGGTCCCTTAGTAACGTCAGGGATTCAGGAATAAAAACTCTGAGGTGTGACAGCTCCACCACAACTTGATTCCAGTTTTCTATAATAAAGTGTCAGTTGGGAAGGGACCCAAAATCGAAATATTTTGGTAAACCGAAAATTTCTAATAAATATGTTCTTACCTTTGTCACATGGTTTGTTATCCCTGTAACGAATGCCCCTTAATAACCTTCTCAAGACTGATAGTAACTACTCATGTCATTTTACTGTAGCGATCCCCGAGTCTTCAATAAATCACACGGCACACCGCGAAAAAATCGCATCACGTTGTAATAATATTACAGAGCTTTATGTAATACTAGTGTACTTTTTATTCGTCGACGTAATCTTGTTTTTATTTTACCTGCATCTGCGTTAAAACATTCAATTTGCGGACAGACTAGATTGCCTGAAGGGATTTATGAACTGATTATTTCGATTTTTCTTTTTGAGAATTGACAGTAAATTTGATCTGTAAAGTTGATTTGTTTCTATTGTTTTGTATTTGTTTTAGATAGTTGTACAAATAAAATTTGAAGCCTTGTTAGACCTTAACTAATAAACAATATAAACACGAAAATAATTTTAAAAACAAAACATTGTTATATAATTCAGACGCTTTCCGATGACACTCTGTCTACCTATATGGATGTTTGCTTTCAACAAAAATCATCGCCATCCCACGAAACGATGCGATAGACCCAGCATCCCTAATCTCTTGAGGAACTATAATAGATAACCAGTAATATTTTCATGTACAAACATAAATAAAATAATTGGCCAGTCATCTTTATCATTCCATGTCCACTCCCTGACAGCCGCCAGCTCTTGTGCATCGTCCCACGTCAAATTCGCGTACTGACATGAACTGCAGACGGACAGTCAGCAGCGGACGTCAAGGAGGTTGAGAATTTGATCCGATGAAAAGTAGGCAAACGTAATGAAGGATCTCAGGAGGCATCCGCTGTATATGGTCCAGCTTACCATATCGCTTTCGCTTGATGACAATTGGTAGCTGAATTGGCTGCGTGTATTTTTTTATTACTTTTATCCACAAAGTAAAACCTCCACTAACCCGAAATTCTTCATAAATACCCATTCGCGAATTTTAGATTTTTGCTGTTTTGGGTCATAGGATTCGCATCTATAGCGGAGAATAGGTGTTTTGCAGTATTTTTTATATCTGTAAGATCCCTTACAAAACTATAGGTCCTCAATAATAAAACCATAACCTCCCTTTTTACTGTTTTTTAAAAAATATTTTTAATTCTTTACTTTCTTGGTTTCTCTTCCTCTCTCCTTCCAAAACTCATTACCTGATTCCACATTACTCATTCTTAAATTTGTATAATATAATGTACTTTATATGTGCAAGCCTTATCTCCTCATTAAAAAACAGCTGTTATTTTGAATTAATTAGGTTTTTTCATCTAACCATCTTTTGATCTATGTTTTGTTTTTTAGTACACATTTTTTGACCAAGTCTTCTTTTGACCTGACTATTTTTTAGTTGTCTGAAAGATATTGCTTTAAGCAATGAATCCATCTAAGTACTTATTGTTTGGACTTAAATATTTAAATAAATAAAAAGCAAGTATCCATCTCTGCTGTAATGTCATTAATCTTGATGAAATTCATGACATGCAAAATCCAGTCCTTGTCTACAAAAAAATCAAGATTCTCAAAATATACATTGCCTCAATTTTTCCAAATATAAAATTTATTGATCAATTCACCTCGCTAAATCCAGTTGGTATGTATTTATAATCTGAATAACTATAATTATATCACCTGGGCAAAAATTTAACGAACTTCCATAAATTATTTTTCTTCTAGAACTATTAATAATGATGAATCTACAAATAATATTTTGACTTAAAAACTAAAATGCAGTTCCGCCGTCATTAGTTTGAAAAGGTTGTGTAATAATTTCCTTTCTAAAGTTTGCGCTTACAAACGCGTCTTCCTTATTTCTGGCTAAAGAGCCATTACGGTTTTTATTTTAAATAAAAATGCAATTAATTTAAAAATAAAAAAATGCACCTTTTTCATGTGGAGGAAGCGAGGTCTGTATGCGAAACCGAGTGATGTGGCGTTCTATCTTCTCTGCCTACCCCTACGTGATGGTGTGATGGTGATGGTTTGTTGTTGTCGTGTTGATGTTGTTATTGCTGTTATTGTTGTTATTGTTGTTATTGTTGTTATTGTTGTTATTGTTGTTATTGTTGTTCTTGTTGTTATTGTTGTTATTTTTGTTTTGGTTGTTATTGTTGCTATTGTTGTTATTGTTGTTATTGTCTTAGTATTGTAATCCTTCAAAATAATGGTGATAATAATCTTAATTTATATTAAATACTATATTGGTAATGGATCTTTGTAACTTAATTACACAGGTTTACCGCTTTTCGTGTAATTGCAATTTGGAAGGAAGACAATACCCGACGTAAGCCTTCCATATAATTTCCCCAACTCACAGTAAAAGGGGCAATTCCAGCAGTAGGGTTAAGTTCAATCAAAATCTCAGTTTATGAAATTGAAATTTTTAAAAATATGAAATTTTTCGTTTTCGACCAAAAATAACATTTTTTTTGTATGGGCGAAACCAATAAGAAAACCTTCGATCAGTGTTCGCGTATGTTGAGGGATAATATTATTGATAATGTATATTTCTTCGTATCTGGGTGGATGAAGAATACAATTCTAATTGGTTATTTTTCTGCACCACAACAGGCCAAGAGGCCCAATTGCAGTGGTGAATTACAACACATAACACTCAGGCTTTATGAAAATCACGTTTAATTTATGTGTTCTCACCGGGAATCGAACCCGGAACCTTCCGTGTGTGAGTCAAGCGTCTTGACCACTACACCACGGAGGCCGCCTAAATGTGTTAAATATAACCAGAATTCTGGACAAGTATTTTTGACTTCATGGCTACTTTTAGTCTTAGTCCCGGGTTAGATTCCTGGGAAGGTTGATATGAAATATTAATATTCGAGTAAAATATAGTTTCGCATGGCTATTGTCCCTGGACTGGGACTTGGAAAAGACTTCGCCTTTCCTTCGTGTAACAGATAATCCAGTATGCCGCATTTTGTGAAACAATGTAGTGCCCTATTCGCTAGCAAGTGCGAATAAAAGTATGTATAGTACGCACTGTAGTCATGTTATGTAATCCGATCACAAGGTACGGAATACCTTCAATATTTACACCACAATTGTTTATTTTTTATTTTCGTTGAAAAATAGATTACTACTGTTTTTTATGATTCGTATTATTTTTTGTACCTATAGAAAATCTTTGCAATAAAAATACATATCTTTATTTGATAACAATTGAAAATAACAACTAAAAGTATTTTTAATATTGTTTTGCAATTTTTTTTTAATTATAAAAAAAATAATATGTTTGCTCTCTTATTATACAAAACATTTTTTTTTAATTTTGCCTTGCAAGCTAAATTATTTTCATCAGAGTAAAACATTGCCCAAGTTCCTTTTGAGTTAAAAAATCGTTTCGGCCATTTTCGAAACTCGTTTTCTGATATAGATAAATGAAATAAATGTTATCGTATGCAGTCGAGAAATTCTGTATCGCCAAATAATAAATATCAATTATTTCATTTTGAATATATGAATATATATCCATATATATACATACAAAATCAGACGTAAGGTTAATTTATGGATGTGAACGAGTTTGGAACGATTGTGGAATAAATGCAGGTAATATATTGGTTGAAAGTGAGTTGCATATTCAGTGCATGTTAGTAAATTATACTTAAGGACTTACAAGTCTTTACTTTGTGGTAAGATTTATTTTTTAGTTCACTTGAAGAAATTACAAAATGGCAATTAACACGGCAATGTTTCAGAAACCTTTTCTGAATCTAAATAAATTAAATTAGCACTTATTCTGGATTCGTGCTTAAACATAAACTTGTTCTTGCTAATAATTATTAGAAATGTATTTGAGATTATTTTGGGGCATTGATTAGGTACGGATCGTACAAGGACCTTACCACGATCATATATTACGAGTTCTTGTGCCGACCCTTATGCATGGGTGAAGTATAGAATTGGTCAAACAAAGATGAAAGTAGGCTGAATGTTGATGAAACGCAATCTCTCAGGCAAGTGTGTGATACTAGAATGGCGAAACTAAGTACGAGAGGTGCACAAAAATTTTGAGAGTCGTCCATTAGACAAGTATTATCGATAAAATCTTGAAACAGGTGCTGCCCTGGTTTGAACATGTGGAGCGAATGGACAGCGAAAGAACGACTAAAAAATATGCAAAACATAAACCAGACATGGGATGACCAAATCAAATTTAAAAATGCGGTGAATACGAGATCTGAATGCATTATTTTTGTTAAATACATAATATTACTCTATTAAAAAAATATTAGTTAGAGATCAATTAAGTGACAGATAGGTTGTTCCATAAACGAAAACACGATTGTTAATTATATAAATTATAGTTTTCCTAGTCATTTACATTTACGAATCGAAAACTAAAGGTAAATAAACAACCGTTGTTTATATTGAACCCGGAGAGCTTAATCCCCGGAAAAAGGAAAAGACATATTGCTTTGGTGTAATCGTGTCTTTCACCTTCTCCTTCATGCCTATTCGTTGGTTGGTAAAATTACTTCTTATTAAGTATTCTTACAGTTTTTTTTAAAAAAACCTTTTTATCCTATATTTTAAGCAGTTTAATGATCGAGATTTACGATTCCTTGGATGATTAATCTTTGTATAAATGTTGACTCGATTGAATCATTTCCCAATCATATTAAATTGCTTAGATATAAAAATAATTTATATTATTAATAAAAAGATTACATCGGGGGTGGTGCAAATGGTTATTAAACCTGTTTATTTTTTATTCAAATACTTTTCCTAACAAAAGCACAGAACAATATTATTTACCGTTTCTACCCATCAGTTCAATGAATTTTTTTGATTCGGAGATAAAAACCTGAAGTTCCTCGGAAAAGGTAGGGACTGAACCAATCAGATCAATTATGCAAAACACTATTCTGTAATCGGGCAACTTTGCCAAGTCGAGGGATGTCATGAAATATTTATACGACGAAGGTGGGACTGTTGATTGCTTATTAATCAATAACCATTGTAATAAGCTTACGAAAGTAAAAGACATAAGTTCTCAAACTTGTAGTTTCTTAAAGTTATCACAAGGCTCGGGACACTAGTAAGTTAGGTTTTAGTCATAAACGTAAACAGAGATAGGTAAAGGGCTGAAATTAAAATCAACATGGTTCCTGACACTCCATACAAAACACGGTACAAATTACTAGTGCAAAAACACGTATTTTTTTAATCCATGATTTATTCACCCTGAACGTACCTTCTTCAATATACTTAGTTACAATTTAATTCTACTCGGGTTAATCCAAAAATCGTTTAAATAGAACTAATCGCGTTATAAGGATTCCAACAAGTCATTTGCTGTCGTAAGTGGTTAACTGAGATCTTCTATATACAATCAATATGAACTTTGCTGACCCCGAAATAGCACTGTAGCAATTACGCATCACTCTTGATTATAGTGTATTGTGCAAACGTTCTTACAAATGGCAAACTTACAAATTACAGTTCATACAGTACCTGCTTGCATATTATTAGCTGATTTTACAAATAAATTATCATCGTTTTCTTAATCACACCTAATAAAGCAAAGTGAATCGCTGTAGTATTCAATTGCAGTGATTTAGAGATTATTTAATATACATGATGATCAGTCTCACTTATAAAAGGTATATAATACTGCAGAGGAAATCCATCTATCAAATAAATATTTTACATCAATCCTGCTAGGAATCGAACCTGGGACATCAGTCATGGTTAGAAAACACACTTACCAGTACAATCTACACTCAATTATCCTTTTCAAGATTTTTACCCGAGAGCAGCCATTAATACAAAAGTTTAAAATATAATCGTCCAGCGATTTGGTTCTTACCTATTTCACACACACCTCGTTCGTAATTTATTCCGCCCGAACATGAGCAACCTGAACAGATAACGTCTGTTGTATATAATTAAAGATTTACCGTTTATTTCTATTAGTGCTGAACGAAAAGGTTTTGAGTTTGGTAATGTATACACAAAACTAACAATTAAATAGTCCATATTTGACCACTCAAGCAAGATATTAACAATGTTTTTAGTTACTCAGCAAAATATTTTCTTTGGCACCCTAAGAGCTTGGAAAACACGTCAATACGTACTGTTATTTATTTTATGTCATTTTACAATACGCCTGAGGGGCATTTACAAAATAATACAGGTTATTTTGTACTTTTTAAACTTTGGTTACTGTACACAGTAAAAATTTAAAAAATAAAAATAAAAATAATAATGTATTTTTTTAATAAAGATATGTTCAATCCAAAAAAGTATGCTCCAATGCAAAATTAAAAGTTAAACTTGTCGTTATAAAAAAGAGTTAAATATAGAGAAAACGTAACATTAATAGTATTTACACCTATTATATCTATAAAGCACCACAACAGGCCAGGACGTCCAAATACAGTGATGAATTAGTGAACGGCAGACGCAAATAACATTCCTACTTGAAATGACAAATTATCGTTTATTATGATCTCAGCAAGCACAAAATCCGGTGTATATTTCCGATAAATTTAATATAAACATAAAATCAAATACAGTTTTACATAGTTTCTCAACACCTTAAGATTGATACTTAATGAATATTTAACTAAACCATACCTCGTGTAATCCAGTGATTTATGTGATTAAAAAAAATCATAAAAAATATAATGAAAAGATATTACGACTAACTGAAATTGAACATGTTTAATACTTAGAACTAACAATAGACAGACAATTAACATGGACAATTCATATCAACAATTTAATTAGAAAAGTGGCGACATTATCGAGTCTTTTTTTTAAATCAAAAACCTTGTTTCAAAAAACAGAAAAAAAAAGAATGCACGAAGCCTATGTAAAAACTAAAATATGTTATATGCAACTACTATGGGGAACAGGAAATCAAAATGACATAAACAGACTACAAAGACAGCAAAATAAAATATTAAAGTTAGCATGTGACCTACCATATCAAACAGCAACTTAAGAACTTTTTAAGCAAACTAAATAATTAAATGTAACTGAACTCTTTAAACTAGAATCCTTTTAATTTATTCATAAATTTGCCACTGATGTAATTGTAGACAAATAATTAAAACTTGAAAAAAACTGTAGTAAACATGAACACAATACGAGAATATTAGAAGAATTTAATAAACAACCTTCTAAAACGAGAAAAGGACAATATAGACGAATAAACCACGGATTGAAATTATACAATAAACTACCAGAAAAAACTAAACAAAAGACTCAGACAATCTTTACAAAAGATGTTAAAAATATTATTATTTACAATAGAATGTGAATTTTAAAAGAAAAAATATTTTTTTGAATGTGTGTGTGTGTAACCTGTAAGGGTTTATCAATGAAAAGTTTTAATGATAAAAAATATAAATATATATATATTTTTTATTATATATTTATTAATTGGCTTTTATAAACAAATAAATTATTTCAACTTATGAAATACTTACTCCAAAAACAAATGCATGCCATTAAAACCGCTTTGAACAATAAGAGGTGGTTTTTATTGAAGTTTAAGAATGACATGTCCATGTACCAAGGATTTCTTGTTCAGTAAACCAGTAAGTTTTTAGTTTTATCGCTTTTGCCACATTATGGTATTTAAAAGTACTGCCATCGACATCTGTCTGCAGAAATATTATAATTAGAGCAACCTTCAATAAAAATCGATGATATTTTGCAATACGATAACCTTCGCAATACTTCTTGATGAACGTTTAATTAAAATTTTAGAGTAAAATCAATATTTTGTACAAATGTCATAACACACTCAGAATCGATAATTATATAATGAATTCAATTAAGTTGGTGCGATCAACCACTTAAAAAACATTCTAATGTATCAAAAAACTATTTATTAATCTACCGCTTCATTGTAGCTAAAAAATAATTAATACGTTTTCCTACGTCATTGTAAGTTCCGCGAGCCATTTTAAATGCAGATTTTAATTCTGATTGAATATTATGGAATGTTTTAACATTTCGTGATGTTTCGTGGAATTTTGGATAGCATTGCTGCCCAGAAAACGTGATCAGTAGGTATCTAAAAGCCCGTTAAAGTCCAATAAAGTTAAGGAAAAAATATTTCAAAGCCGTATTTCTAACTGCTTACCACAAAGAAGGTTATTATGTTAATTTTATGTTTAAAGGATTGCAACGGGAAGCCAAAAGAGTTAGTGATCTTCAATTTATTGTATATAAAGTCAAATCAATTTTTCAAACTAAAATGTTGATATCTCAATTAAAAATTTAAGTATCTTTGTCGGTAACATGTAATTGAATATGGTTTAAACATAAAATATTCACATTTTCATGCATTTCACTTTTATCGGTGCCAGATTTTGTTTTCGTGTTTGGTTTATCATGTAAAAACATATGTAATAGCAATAAAAAATATTATCGTTGTAATTAAATAAAATGTATTATTAAATTGACAAAAAAAACAATTAAATTGTAAAATATGTAAGTAATAAACTAACAAAACACACTCAAAGGCTTAAAGTTTAAATATGTACTTTAATTAATGAAGAATGGAAAATACGAATAAAAAAAATAGGAAACATCATGCGTCTGAATCTAATAACTTGTAATATAGTGACTGAAATTATTTTTGTTCATATTGATTATAATATAAGTTATATCTAGTTTTTTTTTACAACTATCTAAATAAATACATTACATACGACAAAACAACTATTAGAATTTAAATAAGCGATGGAAAACAGTTCGAGTATGAATAAGGAGTAAATAATAAGGTTAATATGCCCAGTACTAATAAATAAAAAAAACAGAGAATGTGGTGTATTTGAAACGTTTCACAAAAAGTACGTTTTTCGGAAATAATCGAAATCAAAAATATTTTTGAATTTATTTAAAATATATAAGGGTAAATCCACAACTTCAGCTCATTATGCAAATTTATTTGGGTATGTGATTATTTATTCTTGCGTATTTCTGAAATAAGTTGAAATAATCTTAACTGAAAAAAGCTTCGGTTGTGGTTTTACGTTTTTGCGGCGAATTTCTAACAATATAACCTCTTATACAAGATAGAAAATATTCAACTTAATTGAGCTCAATAAATCCATAAGCTATGCAAAAAATCAGTGAGCAATGTAATGGCTTAACTAAATTTTCTTAAATTTTTTTGCAAAACAAGTCTGATTATTCGCTACTGTAAATTGTTTCAATTCTCTGTTTGAAATGCAAAAATATTGTTAATTTAAATAGCTCAGTATAGTTATCATTTAATAACAGAAATACATTTTGTTATTTGATTATGTCCAAATATTCTTAGACAAGAAGACTGGATTTCTGTGAAGGGAGTATATCAAGATATACTTTTATGCAATAGAGACGAAGAAATATTTTGGAAAAGGTCTTCATACCCTTAAAACTACTGTCATTTTTTATTATTATTATGAATCGTAAAAAAATGTACATTCATTCAAAATTAATTTAAGATTTTTTTCTCACTAGTAAAATCCATTCTTGAAGCAAATGTCCAACTGTGCTCATGTAGCTTAAATATTTTTTTAAATGAAATAAAAATGTATCTTATTCCAATTTGCTTCAACCAAATTTGAATTTTATTTTAAAGTGAAGCATATTGAACAATTTGTCAGAGAAATAATCCTTATATTCAATAGTTTAAATTTCAATAGGCGTTTGATTGATTAATTTGATTGCACAATTTTTTATTTTCACGAGTTCCAACTAATATATCGGTTATTTTTTCTATGTTTTTTTGTAACATGCGGAGAGTTGATAATGATCACTGGTCTAGTAACGTTTTGATTCTCGTGAATGTCTCGCTGGTAATTTGTTATTGTACAGTACACAAATAAATAAAAACAAATATCTAAACCGCTCTTTTGTACTTCAAAGTGTCAAGAGTAAAAAAATGACAGAAATGATTGCGAAATTTTAGTGAATGTGGTTTTTCTTTACTTAGTCATCTTGTCCCGGATCTAGATCGACACTTTAACCGCACTTGGAAAAATACTTTAATGTGGAAATTAACGTGTAATAACATTTGTAATTATAATCCTCATTAAATAGGAATTGCGCTTTAATTATATCGTGCGAATTAAACGAACTACTGCGCAAAATTAAAACATGCGCCTGCAGTTATTTTGTTTCTCTTATATATTCTGTTTCATAAACTTAAGTTAAATAAAATTAATTAATGTGTGTTTTATTTGTTAAATACACAACATTTATTGAAATCTTAGTGAATATATATTAATTTTATTACTGTTTATTACACCACTCTTTATTTTTTTAGTAAATGCAAACCTTAAGGTAAATTGAAGTATGAAAACGCGAAATTAGCTTTGACATTATATTTTCGACATTGCTAAGTGATGGCAAACGAATGGGATACAGGGATCATATTCTATTACTGCTAAAAACATTGGAGTCCTCCGGAATACCACTACTGAAATAGCTTGCTCTAAAACACCAGTAGTGCAGTAATAATACTCGTGCTTTCAACAAAATTTGCTGGTATTAAAGCAGTGGATACCGAATTAATTCCACAATTTTTATAACAAACTACCTCTGACGCAGCGAGGGATTTTACTCAAGATTAAGTCTTATTGTCTTAATCAACCATACTTAACCAGTATGTCATTTCTTTTGCCGTTAATTTCATTATTTTACTTTGATTTTTTTCACATAATGTTTACTTCCAATTACTGTTTTATTACTATTAATATAATTTCATAAAATTTATATTTACCTGTTATATTCATAAATAGTTAATGTTTTAATTAATGGTTCGTAATTTAATATTTTTTCCTAAAAAAAGTTTAATAAATACGTTGTTCTTCATTCAATATTCTACATCACTTTTTCTACTAAAGCCCGAGAAAGAATTATATGATCTATGTAAAAACCACGGAATACGAGTTACATTTTTTTTTTTGCAATCAATTACAAAAAAACTGTGTAAGACATGTTAAAAATCAGATAGAAAAGTTTATTATTAACTACTTATTATTTGATATTCGATTAGAACCTAATTAAGTAATAATTAAGACGTGTTTTTTAAAAAAAAGAATTGTAATTAAAATTATATTTGAATATATGGACGGAATAATAAACAAATAAAAATAATTTTAAAAATATAAAAATTACTGAGACTTGAAAAAGAATGCGAGGAAATAAATAATAATGTGTTCTTTTTCTTTAATTAAAATAAATCAATTATTATTTTCTGGTCCACCGCGTCCATATAAACTCTGACCCACCGCATACCGCATACCGCATCTGAGGACTTAAGTCTCTTTGGTGGTATTCACGTACAATCAAAATTGCTCGTTGCCGAACGAGAAAAGCTGTTCGAAGGAGCTCTCTGAAATCTGGTTTTATCATCTTTGTGCTGAAGAAAGTAATCCAGAATAACCTAAATACTTTATTGGAATGAAAAAAAAGAAGAAAATGAATTCTTCACAGCCCGGGATTATTTTATTTTTTTTTTACAATATTCATAAGAGGTTAAACAGTGTATTAAAATAATAAACATATTTACATAGCAGTGAAATACATATTAATAGTAAAAATAGTAAACTAAAATATCCCACAAAGGCTAAGTTGATTGGATATGATCAATTATTTTTGAAACTCTTGAAATTCTTTTTGGAAGCCACCAGATCAGTATTCCGATGGAGCATTCAAAAGGGTCACGGATATTAGCGAGAAGCTCCATTCTCCAAGCAGCCGAGGGCTTCAAAGTTACAAAGAACGGGAGGACATTTTTCATGTAGGAGTTTTATGATTTGACACCCAGGTGCTTCGAGAAACTTAAAAAATTAAATCGTTTAACAAACGATCTCTTTTAAACTACAAAAACCTCGCAGTTTATACTAATAGTAGTTATTAGTTTTAACTGTAAATTTAATTAAACCCGAAAACATCAAAAAAATAACATCATAATAAAAAATCGTGTTTTATTTCTTTTGTGTATTACAAGTAACAAAATATGTATTTACACAATAAAATAGTTTACAATGTGGCTTTTTTGGATTATGCTTGAACGGCTTTAAATAGTTTCTTGCAAAATTATCGCGACTACCCGCACTTTTTGCACAGCTTAACAGATAGTAGATACAATTTAGGCTTAAAGACACGAGAACACAGAAAACAAGAAACGATCGCTGATTTGCAACACGCCATTTATTCAGCACTTTTTTCCTTCTTAACAATTTCTTTTAACCTGCAAGTTTTTGCCTTGTGTCACGATAACATAAAGACCAGCGAACTATTTGTTATACTTCAACTGGTGTTCATGGTCATACAAATTCTACTTTCAAGACTTTACAATAATTATTGTTATGTGTATTAATATTAAACGCGATTCGGGCGACTACAGTTTCGCGAGTATACATAAGTATTTTACCGTACTTAAGATCTCAATGCCTAAAATAGCGTTTACACAAGGACAAAACAATATTGTCCTGTCTCAGCATCGGAGCTGTTGTCTTCGTGTGAACAGGAATTCGAATAACAGGACAATGGACCTAGACATTGTTCCAGAGATAGACGGGCAGGCTATCTCCCCGGGACAATGGATTACTCTTTTTATTTCCCTGCCGACATTGTCGGAGAAAAACAATAATATTATTAACAAATAACAACAGGGATGGAGAATTTCTTAAATAAGGGATTATGGAAGTCTAGGCATTTACAGGGCTTATGACCTGTCATTAGCTAGTTTAAGTGGCCACTTTACACACTGTGTAAAATTCACCATTTCGCCACCATTTGGACAAACTCAAATATTGTAATAATATTATTATTAAATTCGTACTCCAGCAATTCTAATGTTTCATAGTATAAACTATATAATATTTTTCGCAAACTAGCTCGTAACGCACTTCGTCGTGTATTCACCTTTGCAGCATTCCGCGTGTGAACTACGGTAGAATTGTTGTATTGTGCCATTTTTCTGACCTATACGGTCGAGGCTGTTCATGGAATTGGGACAGGATAATACTGTATTGTATATTGTATGGTCCTCGTGCGAACCCAGCTTAAGAATTTTCTATGTATATCTAAACCTTAAGTATTCGCACGCAGATAAGGTTATGATTAAAACGTGTATAGCAAAAAGAAACGACCCCGGAAATTATTATTTCTAATAATTTTTTGTGTATTAATAAAATGAAAAAAAAGGGGTCTTGGAGTAACTGAGAAATCATATTATTATAATATACTCTAGATTACAAACTAGATCAAAGTATCTTATTGATAAACATGTAAATTGAATTATCTTAACACGACTTGATAGCTGTTATACTTCATGAATTCTTTATCAAACAAACCTAAAAACCTAAAATCATAAACAAACAGAGAGGATAAAATGTCAACTTAGTCTGTTTTTCATACAAACCTAGATTCCTCTCTATATTTTACTTCCACTATCTATTTAAACAATTAGTAAAGAGAAAATGTTTAAATATGCTATAAAAAATGGTTTGTGTTATTAGGTCAAACCAATTTTGAAATATCACTTCACTACAATACTTTAGTAAATGTACATGTTAAAGCTATGGTGTATGTTTTTATTTTTTGTGCGTTTAGTAATATAAATAGTATGTAGGTTACAGAGATAAATAAAATATATGTGTATAAAATTTTCAGTGTTTTAAATTGTGTTTTGAAATTTTCTCTCGATTTATGTTTTTTACGTGTACATATTCTCACGTGCAAAAAAGGATATTATTGTTATGTGTCCTCGGCACTGGTTACCTCGGTGAAGACACATTATTTTTGATGTTTAATTTTGAATGTTATGCCGAAAAAATGCGTACCTACCTAAATAGAAGCTCCTTGGTAGTCGCTAGTACAAAAAATACATAGAACAATAATATATTACAAAAAAAACTTTAACTCGCGTTTTGTTAATTTTACAAAGAGAAAAATAAAAATTAAATCGTTTTGATAAAATACTAGCACATTACGATTGAATAGGCTTTATTGTTAAATTAGTGATTCTAAGGGCATAGATAATGCAAGCTTTTGTTCACGTGTACGTAATAATTTTTCATTAGACGACAAATGAATTAAATATTTTCCTTCATTGAAAATTCGGCCTACACTTGTAAGAATGTTCTACACATTTCAATTTCAAAATACTTTATGTGACTTTCATTTTCCTTTCATTCTATTATCATATGTTTTTTATTCACTTCTTAGTACCTACTAACCTACCGTTCACTTTGTATTGTGTCTATGAGTAATTTGAAGGTTTTTCAACGACACATTTCTTTTTATAATTTTAAAAATCCCAATAAATGTTAGTAAATCTAGTAAAGATATAAGTGAATGAAGGAGTTTTGTCGCAAATTTTCAAAAATATTATTTTTCACATAGATGAAGATTTTATGTATCCACAACCATTTCATAAAAAACCAACTACACCTTCAAAAAGTAACAGAAAACTATAGTCCTTAAAATGTAACATGATTAGAATGACAGTTGTCAGAAAAAGTGACGATATAACTTTGTAGTAACGTCAAAGGAGTTATTTATATTGACACACGAAAAATCATTTATATCTGGGGTGTTAATTTATTTTTTTAATACAATGCTTGGAACATAAATCAACATTAAAATATAAAATCAGCTTTAAAACTAAAAAAAAAACTAAAACAAACCTAATTATCAACGACGTTCTTACAAGGTTACATCATTTTGCAAAAACGTTAGAGATGGGACAAATTGATCAATGTAAATTGGTCGAATAAAAAAATAATTCATTTGATGTTGTTCATGAAAAAAGCATAAATGTCTCATTTTTTTGTGAATAATTGTGTTAAACACACTATGATAGGCTTGTTTTTGCGTTTTTTATATCAATTTTCGGAAACAGAGTTTCATGATGACATGAAATAACTGATAAAATCGATTCGATCAGTGATCAGTAATTTCCCATAACTAATGAAATTAGTTTAACAGCTGTCATTCTAATCAAGCTTTATTTTAAGGACTATAATTTTGAGAATGAACGAATGTGTTATATTATCAATAATTGTACTTGTGTTCAAAACAGTAATCACAGATATCACTGATTATGCTGTATTTGTCACATAATGCCTTTATCCACTCACGTCTTCAATTATGTAACAGCTATATGTTTACCGGTTTCCAGACTCACGCGTCTCTTAGTCAGAACAGTAATTACACTAACACGATGTTCCATCCACGAGATTTCTAATTATGCTTTACCAACTTAATGGAGAATTATAAGTTTGCGGTGTCAAGTAGTATAATTATAATCTGTTTTTGCAAGATTTAGAGACGGATTTAAATTACGCTATTATTTAGGAAGCTAGATTTTTATGTATAGTTTAATTTGGCATCAATAACTAATTTTTAGTTTTTGGTGGAGATTTTTAAATTTGATTCGAATACCCTCATATAGTTATTGAATTTTTTTACCATTACGATTAATGCTTTAAACATATTAATACTGCTTATTTTAAATCAGACGCTAATAATATTTACGTACAAATTCTAATTATCTTACACCTTCACCATTATTTAACCATGGATGAAAGAAATATGGTTATTAGACTAAAGGATCGTTTGCATGTGGACAATGCAATAGATATTGCAATACTGTCTTGTCCCAGCTCCGTATACAGCCTTGACCGCGCGAGACAGACCGCTGGGACAATACGAAAATTCGGCCGTAGTTCACACGTGAGCGCTGTAAAAATGAATACATGACGGCGTTTATTACGAGCGAAATCTAGAAAAAAAAAATATTTTACGCCAAGATGTATAAGATTTGTTAAAGAACGAACTATATAATAAAGATTTTTTCCTGCCACCATTTTTAGCAGAAGATACGCTAGAGTGACGCGCACGCGTCGAGCAGATCGCTATTGTCCTTAAAGTAATAACACGCCACTGGCTTATAGAGTCCCCCATACGGACAAAAACTATTATTCGATTATCAACCACGAAGTTAGCTACAGTTTACAGCAATACAACGGGCCATATGTACTCATGTCGAGAATTGCAAGAGCAAACCGAAACCGTTCGTTACACGATTGCTGTTGAACTATAAACCAAACCAAAAATTTGGAACGCTTTTGTTCCATGCAATATAGCTACAGGCGAATTATTACTCTGAGATATTATCACAAGGTCCTGTCCGTGCGTATTCGCGGTGGTGGGGGATAATAATTTTTCCGTGGAAATAGCCTGCCCGTCTATCTCGGTAGCTATGTCTCGGAACAATCTTTTGTCTAACAAATTGCTGTTTACACGTGGACAATGATCAATTTCTGGGACAAAACAATATTGCATCATCTACGTGTTAACGGTCTTTAACAGTAGTTGCACAAAAATACAAAACCAACGTTCTGATAGGACACGTGCCACTGGAAGCTCACACTAACGTGCACTGATTATAATTATTAACACGTTTAATCTTATGGGATCAAAAGTTAAAAAAGGGAAAGAAAAGGAAGGAAAAAATCAAAAATAATTTTTAATTTTCCAAAAAACTACTTTTGGGGGTCATAGTCCATTGATCGATGACACACACACGTGCAATGATTTCACCTAAAATAAAGAGCAACGATCGATGAAGCAAGTCATCGTTTGTATTGAATACAATATATTGTATTCTGCAAGACTTACAGTATTGCACATAAAACATCCGTCTACATAAGAGAAACGTTCTGCAGTACATTCACGCCATGCAGGCAAAAACAAAGGAACGTGGCCTATAAAGAGACCACAGGATGTGGCGACGTCCAGTCAGCTCAAACAAGTCAGCCAAAAAAGTCAACTCGACCCAGTCACTTAGTTCCAGCACATGTAGTTCAAGTGCAGCCGGTTCAACTCATCATCGCTTTTACTTTTGTGTTCCATGAAAGTTCCGTATATTTATTCGTCATGTAATAAATATACCTTGGAACACCAACATCGTGTTTTCTGGCAATCTCCAACTGGGGTAGGAGCTCTAACCCTCCACTAGCAAAATCTTAGAAACTTACACTTAAACCGTCATTGTTAACTTATCCAACCACCCTATTCCTCAAAAACATTCCGCTTTTCATTCAATGGTGAATCGTAAATGTTCCTTTTTTCTAATCTTCTAGGTAGCAAATGGTCACTTAAATCAGCCAATGACGGGTTACTAGCCCTGTAAATGCCTAGACTTCCATATTCCCTTCTCAAAGTCATTAATATCTCAGTTGTAAATAATATAAACAATACGAAACGTTACGCTTTTTTTCTATAACCACTCATATCCTGAAAATATATCATATTGTAACAAATTTCCGTATTGAGTGGAACAATACAAATAATATAAGCATTATACTTTCTTTTGTTTTAAAATATTTCCTGTATTCTTGATTACTTTCATCAGATCTTGGAGAATGTGTTTGGAAATAATAGAGGCATTGAGCGTATTGCCAATAGGAAAATATGTCTCAGTTATAAAATTTATATTTAAAGCACCAACTTTGTGGTAATTCATTAAATAATTCAAATTAAAATAAAACACGTTCTTGGTAAGGTATCCAAAATAAAGTATTGTTATTGAATTCAATTAAAATCAGAATTTAATCCAACAATATTATTTTATTTTAGATACCTTACCAATAAACAAAAGTTAATCCTACCAAAAAACTGCATTCACAATAAATAAAAACACATATTTATAATAAAAACTGACCGATTTCTAAGCTTAACAAGTTTGATAAGGAAGCACCTGTAGCCTCGAAACCGGTCGTCAATAAAATAAATTTAAATGACAATGTTTTGAGTTTATCCAAATTTTTATAGACAACTGGATTCAACCACCGTATATTGAAGGAATATGGATGTTTGAACATAGGCAGAATGGTGAATTGAGTTTTTTTTTTACTGACGTTTCTTGGTGGAACTTCATTTTAATTATTATAATAAAAATACATATATGGTTTCATTCCATTTTTATTTATAATTTTTACCAATGACCGGGTTTCGTCGTGACCGACATCGTCATACTGGTCACGACAAAACCCGGTCACTGGTAAAAATTATAAATAAAAGTGGAATGAAACTGAACGCGTATTTTTATTTTTATAAATAATTTTAAATGTTATACGGCTGACAATCGAAGTTTATTATAATAATTTACACAATATGTTATGTTTTCTGAACAGTGAAAAAGGTACAACTAATTCAAATTAAGTGTAATACAATTATGTGAATTAATTTATAGGCAAACATTTTAAATACTATAATAAAAAAAATATAAAGCAACTTTGTTTTAAACCACTTATTTTATATTTTTTCTACCGACCGGTTTCAAAGCTACACAAGCTTCTTCATTAATATTTTTACTCGTTTTTTTATTGTTACTTAACTAATGAATGATATCCTACTTTATTTTAACAGTGATTATTAAGTATTACATTAGATACTGTGTATCCGCACTAAGTATAATAAATACCTAAATTAATTCAATATTGGGCCTTGGAACTTAAATGCCGTTTACATGTTGACAATACAATATTGTTCTATCCCAGGATCGAACTATTGTCGACGTGTAAACTGCAATTTGCAGGACTGGACAATATTCCGTGACATTGTCACAGAGCAATATCTGGGCAGGCTATCTCCACGGAACAATGATTACCCCCTCGGGCACGGACAGTACCTTATGACAATAACAATTTGCCCGACGTGTTCTTCTCGCTCCCGTGCATTTTTCCTGCCGAAAATATTGCAGAATAAATGCATTTGAATAATTTATGTCGTCCTTAAACAATTCCTATACATCTTGGTATAGCAATAAATAATATTTTTTGTGAACTCGCTCGTAACCGTCGTCGTGTATTCATTTTCCAAGCGCTCACGTGTAAACTGCGGCCGCGTATTATCCCAGCGTTCTGTTCTGCGCGGTCGAGGCTGTTCACGGAGCCGGGACAAGACGATATTGTCCTATGTATTGTATTTTCCACGTGCGTGCAAACGATACTTTAGAGGAGGAGTCGGTGTGGCCCTTATGCTACAAAGTTTGGAGACCCCTGTTCTAAATGATCGCATTCTTAATATGAATATTGGAAACGACTTTTCTTGATCAAGTACCTACTTACTTCTTAACGCAATCAATAAACTTGTATTACGCTGAGGCAGCCAATGAAATAAGATATCAAATTGATTTTATTAGTTAGTTATTTCTGCATATTCCGCAGGAAAGCACTTTCTTCTTACGTATACAAACTCATTTAAATAAAATCATATTACGCGTTTCATATTTCTTGTATAAGATCTCTTAACTAATTAGTTGCAATTATTTTAAATACGAATTCCGGTATAACGATATTGCCACACCGATTATTTTCACCTTTTATGTATAAATAACTATGATAGCTGAAAATTCCACTGGACGCTCATACAAAAAGTACCTGATTACATTTTTGATCTTGAATATATTTTTTATTTTTTTTATTAATAAATTTCATAAATGGCACATGTTTTTTAAAAATTCTGTACAAATCTACTTTTATACATCTAGTAAATGTTATCACTGTAACTCTTCAAAAAAATAGACTTACTCTTGTGCTTGGACAGTGACTTACACTATTATAGTTATTTACTTATTAGAGTTTATATCACTTTGAATATACAAGAACATCAGAAAAAAAGTCAAAAACATAGAATATATGAAAAAAAACAGAAAATAATAATACGTTCATAATAATCAAACATCAATGCAGTTTTTACAATTGTACAAAAAATTATTTAAATTTACCTTGAATTTATTTATAGATATATTCGTTTTAATATTTTATAGTTCATTGGGGTAATTATTGTAATTTTTGACGCCTTTGAAGATAAAGCTATTTTGACCGTGACTTGTGTGGAATTAAGGAATTTTTATATTATTTTGATATCTTAGTGACTTATTCATCTCAAATTCTTTTATTTCTTCTTTTTTATAAATTTGTATAATGAAATTTATTTTATAAAGAGTGTCTATTGTATGAACTTTAAATAATTTTTATAAACTTTCAGTAGAGGTTTTCTTTAAAATTACTTTAATAACTAATATTTGAACTATTTTAAGAGGGTTTAATATATTGGCATATGCACCACCCCATCCAACAATACCATATTGTAACAAAGGTTGTACAATTAAGTAATAAGCTATTTTTAAATATTACGTTACTATTTTGTGTGTATATATAAATATGGTCTAAAGCTCAACGCAAGTACAACATAATATTTGACAATTAACAAACACCGTATTTGAGGTAATCAATACAGGGTTGATGATTTAAGGATAAAAACTTTAAAAGGTAAGGTAAAAATGGTTTAAGTACCTTAGAATCCACTTAACCTTTCTGAGCCTGAACGTGAAAATAATCCGCGAGTTCGTGACCCGGGCGTCATCGTTAATACCCCAGCTAAAATGCTATAAATACGATTTTTTTCATTTTTAAAAAGTAATTATGATTGACATGGTAGATTATAAAACTGTTTCATTTTTTTTATAAATTCTTATTTTTTTTATAAAATACTATTGCGAGGGGATGCTTTATGACATTGCGCCGCAGTGCTGTGACACATTGAACAGTACTGATTTAATTTCGCGACACCCGTTATCAGAGAATCCAAATTTTTGTAGTAATGGCTGGAAAATAGAGACCAGACAGCAAAAAGCACACGTGCAAATTGACGAACATATCAAAGATTTCTGAACTGCGGAGCAATTAATGAAAAGCGGACAAATGTTAATTACTCGTATAATTAAAAGTGTTCTTCTGAAAAATATTTGAATAATTTTGGTACATTTTTAACCTAATGGGGTGAGATTTCGTTAAAATTGAATTAATGTGATGATTAAAAAAAAACTAAAAAAATATTCTACCTGAGAACCCTAGATCCTTCTCTTAGGCCCGGAAGGGTTAAACGAAAATTAAGATGTTAGTATTGATATTGAAAAAAATGCCGTATAGAACAGGCTAGATCCATGCTCATCAAGATGAGAAGAATGTTGTTCTGTCGTGGTATTAATCGAAATCTCCGAATATCTAATAATCTAAGTGTTTTCTGTGCTTTTGTTTGAAATGACGGCTTGAACCTCAGCGAAAAGATTATCAAAAAATTGGAAGCGTTTGAGATATGCGTGTTTAGAAGGATCCTCAAAATTTGATGGGTCCGAAACGAAGACGTCTAAAATCGATTAAAATCCAAAATCTGCAGTATTTCTGACACATCGTCAGACTCCCAGAGAAATATCAGATCCTACATTTCATTGTACGATGCAAAATTGCGAGCTTAGGAGCAGGGAGGAGAAGAAATTCCTGGCTGAACTTGCGGCTGTTGTCTGCCAAGTTTTCAGCGGAGGTTTTACGGGCAGCTGTATACTAAATAATGTTGCCTAACATTATTGCAGACGTCCAATTCCGGGCATGCACCCAGAGAAGAATTTAAAATTTAATTTAAAAAATTAATGATCCCAGGTTTTAATATTATTATTGTTAAACTCTTAAAAAAGTGGCATCGGCATCGACGCGTAAGGTCTTCTAGAGAACTTCTTGTAAATTCTTATTATTTAAAATGTTGGCTTTATATTTATTACCTATTTAACATTTTAGTAATTTGATTGCCATTCATAATACTGACTATGTTGTACAAAACAATTGTCGTATTGCCCTTCAAATTTACCAGATAAGTATAGGAGACCTACAATGTTTGAATCAATCGAGTTATTTTAAAAATATAATTGATTCTAATTTTTGCTAAGGTTTTAATTTAATCACTTCAAGTCCATGTATTTACAAAAAAATGTAAATGGCTACAAATACTCTTAAGGACAACAACTTTGTACACACTCATTAAACCAGTCTGCAATTAAGGATATGTTATTGACATTAGCTGAAAATAAATGTTTCTATATTAACGCATTTGCTGACTACAAACACAAGTTTTTACGTGGGCGTAGATTGAAAATAAACCACTTTACTTACAGTACTATATTTAATTTCGAATTTTTTAAAGTCCCGACTCTTATAAACCAGACAAATATTAAACTTAAACGACATTTATACACAACAAATATAATACAAAATAAGAAACTTCTTTAAAAATAACACATGGCACTTATGTATATGACACAATAAATAAATCAAACAATAACAAACATTTGATTGACATAAAAAACACCAAAAAAACGGTCAATGAGTTTCCTACTCAAATTCCTCCCGTAGACGAAAATCCAGTCGTGAATTCCTCATTGTAAATTAGGCTTTGTCCTTAAAAGCTACATACACTCTTCTAAAATATTAAACATCTAGGTGCGGTAAAGGAGAGGTGCTTCTGAACCAAAGTCGTGCGGGTTTTGGGTATAACATGAATCGTTCTTTAAAAAAACATCGTACGAACGTTTTGGTAAATGTCTTCTTATTATTATAGACAGAAACAATATGATAATAAAGTATTATTAATTTTACAAAATACATCCAGCCATCCGGGTCGCCAAATACCCTGATCATTGTCAAGGAATGAAAAAAAGCAAAGTTTTTAATTTAGTTTAATTGTGCAATTAACTTTGCTAGACAAGTTTAAGTAAGTTTTTTATGTGAAATCTAAAACTAAAATAAGAAATCTAAAACTGATTAATCCAGATTATTGGAATGTTAATGTGCATTATTATATTGTATTACATAAAATAATATTTTTGGCCCCAATGATTTTAATTTAGGTAGGCAGTTAAATAGCTATTTAAAAACTACGCATATTCATCATCATTTTCTTTCTGCACCTAATGGTGCATAGGGCACTGCATTGGTACACCAATCGCAACGTATCTTGATCTTTTTTTGTTACGTGAAAACAACATGATCAGTCTTACGCTTCCGGTACTTGTCCAGGTTCTAAGAAATATTTTGATGTTTGATGACCCTTTTAAATCAATATTTCATATCAACCATGTCGAGAATCGATCTCGAGACCTCTTGCTTGGTAGGCAAACGCGCTGACCATTACACCACGAGGCATATTAGACAAAGTATTAATTATTTAACTCTTCTGTGTTCAGGTAAAAGAAGAACATAGTTCTGTATTTGAAATAGAACCAGAACCCTGGACGAATATTTTTGACTAGATGGCAAAAAATTGTGCATGACGCCAACTGCCGGTGACAAAACAAACGACCAATCACAGAGCATATAGATGATGTCATCCCAGTGTTGACAATATAAGGAGAATGGAAGCTAATTTAGACCACTATGGACAAGAATCGAAATGTTGTCTCTGGTAAAACTAATGAGAAATAAAATTGAGTGTAGGTAAGTCCGCCTTGTAGTGTAGTGATTACCGCTTTAGCCTACCATGCTTGAAGTCTTGGGTTCGATTCTTAGAAGGGTGGACGTGGAATATTGGTTTTAAATGTGGTTATACACTGTAATATTACATTGTTCCTGGACTGGCCCCTAAAACATTAGACTGCTCACCTAACCTCACATTACCTTTACAAAAACGATGAAGATACGCTGCTATACCAACGATTCTGTGCTCTATTCACCACCGGGTGGCGACAAGAAATTAATGAATGTTGATTTTTTTTTACCACTTGCGGCATCATCAAAGGAGTAACGGTGTTTAATCGTTTAGAAAATAAAGTTTTTTTTTCTAAAAGCATGTCCAAACTTTTACTTTATCCATACAAACTTTTAGTATTACGATATGACAGCTAATCACATGAAAATTACATAGCTTTTGGAGCGCATAATATAAGTGATAAAATAACTTTTAAAATATTACGTAATATGTATATCTAGTATCTACTCAAATAATCGATGTGACTAATTGAAAATAAAACGTATCTCAGAACTTTACATTTAAAATTTATGTCGCAATTTTAAAATGTATCTGCTTATTATTTTATTTTTTAAAGAAAGTGTAACAGAAAAAAATTATGTGCAGGCACGATTTGCTCCTTTCAAAAATAATTTGCCGTAATTGTATACCGTGCACCCAAAGATGGCAGATAAAACTAAGCACTTTTAAGGGTTTTAGATGGTTCTAGCTCTTATAAAAGACAATTTACCAACAACAAAAATAACAAACGACAAGGCCACGCCAATGATAGATATCTATAGTGCGTAATTTATGGCTTTGGTGCAATTTCACAGGGAGAAAATACAGGAATACGTTTTTATAAAGAAAAGTAAGACCGCGTGTCCTTACAGTCGTTCACCAATAGGGTCTTTTAATTTTTTTTTTAAATAGGCAAAATATTACGATGACAACGGTATTATTATTTTTTCCGTGCGACTTCGGATAAACTTATAACCCTAAAAAAAGGGGATTGAAAACATTTTAGAGAAGGGAATATGGCAGTCTAGGCATTTACAGGGCTTATGACCTGTGATTTGCTGGTTTAAGTGGCCATTGCAGATATACAAACATTTGGACATACTCAAAACATTGTCGATTAAAAACATGAACAATTGTTCTCAAGTATTTTGTTTCATGGGCAGAATGGTAATTGTTACATAGTGTTTAAAGTGGCCACTTAAACCAGCCAATGACAGGTCATAGGCCCTGTAAATGTCAGACTTCCATATTTCCTTCTCGAAAATGTTTTCCCTCTCTGTTGCAACAGATTTAGATCTAAATAACTCCAGAAAAAATAAGGAAATTCAGCCTTTCTACTAACATTTGCACATACTCTAAACATTGTTTATTTTTTTAAAGTTTATCATGAATAACGTTCTTCTGCAATTCACTACAATTCTGGCCTTAAAACACCGTGTTTATCTATTTAATTTGTAATAACTTTACGTTTATTACAGTTATCTATAAAGATTTTGAGGTCCAAATATTATGCATAAATGCATTATCAATACGATTGATAAATAATTTATTCGATCCGCTATTAAATACAATGCCGCTTTTAATTTAATTTTAACAACAATATCCATTACGCATGTCATTGAAATTATTTTAATTGCGATATTGTAAAACATAGTTTGCATTATTAAAAACGTCTTCTGACGCGACCTGAAAAAATAATATACAATTACAGCTGCTAATACAATCAGTTCAATAATATGCAACTCACTTGTCAGTTTATTAATTTATATTGGTGGTAAATCAAAATATATCTGAATTACCAAGTGTTATATTGCACTAATATGTTTCATTCACGGGCCTTGGTGGCGATATACAAAAAGAGAATGTGATAAGTGTTAATGTATTGAAAGCCCCGATTTTGTCTTTGGTTCGACCCGGGGCGTTCCAGAAAGTATCTCAACATTTCGATTTTACTTGTAGGTATATATTTATTGGTTTGAGTCATAATACAACGCATTAGAATTAAGCTATTACTAAATGTTATTGTTTTTATATTAACAATGGAAATAATTATTTCATTACCTAATTTTAAGCATTCTGTATATACTCGTATGTAATTAAGTTTTCGATATGCCTTTTTAAAATTAAATTTAACGTGAATTGTATTCTGCTGTTCTTTTCCCCCACATTATGTCATTTTGGCAACAAAGTATCAGGTTCGCTTTATGTATGTACAAGTCAAAAACAGTAAAATATTGCATAGGGAAATCCCCTTAAAAAATATATATTTATTACTTCGACCCTGCCAGGAGAACTCGGGACCTCAAGCGCGATAGACGCCAACCACTCACTACTCACTATAAGGCGGACTTGTCTTCACTCGATTTCCCTTCAGGATTTTTACCTGAGAGCAGCCATCGAGTCGAAAACACTCTTCCAGGGTTGTGGTTCTGATTCTCTCACATAATTGTAATCATCATACACCCGGGCACAAATTCGTTTGATTGAAACATTATTGAAGTAATAAACAACAAGTTTAATGATATTTTTTTATTTTCCTACAGGGGAATAATACATCGTAATTAATTATGATGATTTTAATAAATTGTTGACCTTGACAAGATTTCCTTGCATGTACTTAGATTATTTATTTATTTATTTACACTTACATGTTTATATATTAGCGTGCTTATTGCCAAATGGCTATTTCTTCCAAGCAATAAAGTAATCGGTGTTATATGTATAATTGTAGTTTCAAAACGTATGCGATAAAAAAACTATGAAATAGATCATTTTTTTCATTTACAAATCATATAGTACAAAGTATAATACATACGAATTATATTCTAAGGAGTTAGTACAACTCAATTCGGAATATCATTTTTTTTCAAAGCACATATTAAGAACAACAAAGAAACTAAGCAATTTTAACACCTTTATAGCTAAATATAACGCAACAATATATGAGCCAAAAACCTTTTCTTACACAAACAAAATCATTACATAAACCGCTTTCAATAATGGAGGAAGTAGTAAATCTAAAATTAAAGGAGGTAAGGTCGTTAACATCACATACTACGGAGACGATGCAACCATAGTTGTAGTGGCAATTTCCGATGATTGGAACATATCTAGCTCAGATAGTAAAATAAAAAGTTTGAATATTTGGATTTTAAAATCTCACGCCAGAGCGTGTGTATGTAAATGAATTAATAATAATACAAGTCTTCAATAACAAAAGAAAATAAAGAGAGTGGAAAAAAGAAGAATTTTTGAAGAGAAGGAAGATGTTTCTTCGGGCGTGATTTAAACAGAGATACCTACTGTAGAAACATATTTGATACTGGATGGGAGATGATTCCACAGTCAAGCCACAAACACAATATAAAAGTTAGAGAAGAAGGAAAAATTGTGGATGAAAATTGAGAGAATGCAACAGAGAATGAACAAATGAACCATGAACTGCAAGCGTTAAAAAATTTCACGGAGGTTTATAGGAGCGTTAGGAGTTTGAGTCCCAACACTTATGTATGGAAGTGAAAAATGGAACTAGCAGAGGGAGGATGAAAGCTGAGTAAACGCGGTTGAAATGCGATCTCTTAGACAAATGTGTGGGAAATCAATGTATGACAGGGTTACGAATGATGAAATCAGGCGAGAGTGTAAAAATCTAAGTCAAGTATAATTGATAAGATTAAGAAAGGGTCTCTGAGATGGTTTGGTCACGTAGAACGAATGGACTACGAAAGAATGGTAAAACAAGTATATATGGCGAAAATGAACGGCAACGTGAGACGAGGACGACCAAGGAAGACGTGGCATGATCAGATAAACCAAAATCTTAAGTCTGGTCATGTCAAAAGCAGACAGAACCGAAGGGCATGTATGGTAAAGTAGGACGAGAACAAGGACAACCAAGACAAACGCGGTATGGTCAGATCATCCGAATTCTCAAAAGGGCACGTACGATAAGATGTATGAATGTGGAAGAAGCTAGAAATGTATGCCAGGATAGACGTGTGTAGCGGTCTATTCTCTCTGCCTACCCCTATGGGGAAATGGCGTGATGGTAGTAGTAGTAGTAGTAGTAGACTATGAAGTACCGTGAACAGAAGTAAGCGGGTGTGAGGTGTCTCCCCGCTGTCTAATTTTGAGTCATTCCAGTTACCTATGATAATCAAATGGATGAGTGTATTCTGAAGTCGTTTGAGTCTATTAGGTAGTTTATGCCGATTGAGTATGTAGATTGCATTGTACACACATGTATAATACTTCAAATAAACTTTATATTATCATTTTAACAAAATAGAAAACGCGAAGTTTGACAGCACTAAATGTCTGGGTATTATTATTTTCATACCTGCCTCTAGGGTGAAAGAATTTGAATACCCACTAAGTGGCACCGTTTAGACATCATTGGTTCCACAACAAAATATGTTTTTTTATCTTTACAATTTGGGCGAAATGTTTCCGCCTTATGTCGGCCACCAGTTTGTGGGTGAAAGTGGTTAGTAAAGTTGACTTCATACTACACTCATTTACCACCTGATCATGTAATATTCACCGTTGTAACTCGTTCGTACTATAATATTTCATAACAGCTATCACATCCTTGTGGAACAGACGATGTTGATCCAAAGTGCAGGGCCAATTATTGAAAGCAAAACACGTGCAGATTATAGATACGTAAACGTTATATTATTTTATCGACACATAAAATCATTATTTTTTGTCTGTACGGGTGTCCACCACACTTGAAATACAAAAATGTACTTTTATTGTTTTTTTACCTTATAAAATAATTAATTTAATAAAGTACTCTCTAACCTTATCACCATAAGAATAATTAGATTTTCAATAGCTCGTCAAACAAAGACAGCAAAACTTGGTCTAGGTACTTTTCTATCAAGGTGTACAGTGCCTTCGAATGTGCAATAAGTCTATGTTAATGTATTAGTACATGACTTCTTCTTCTTCACGTGTCATGTCGGGTCCTCCTGATGTTGACAACCACTTGGGAGAAAGCTATCCTATCCTGAGCAGTGCGAAACAGCTCCTCCACAGTTCTAATCCCGGTCCATGCTCGGATGTTTCGAGGCGAGGAAAGCTGTTTTCTTCCGACCCCTCCATATCCCTCGATCATCCCCTTCATGACAAGCTGAAGTATGGCATATTAATCACCTCTCAATACATGACCAAAATATGAAATCTTATGGAGCTTAACGGTGGTGAATAGTGCTCTATTCGTATTGGCTCTATGTAATACATACTTCATTGTAGGTTTCTTATTTATTAAAAATATTTTGAGTTTGTCCAAATTTTAGTAGACAAGGACTGGATTCAACTCCCTGGGGAGCTGTTTATATTAACATATTACAACAGAGATGAAGAACATTTAAGAGAAGGTAATATTGAAGTCTAGGCATCTACAGGGCTTATGACCTGTCAATGGCTGATTTAAGTGGCCACTTTACACACTGTGTAACATTCACCATTCTGCCTATATTTGAACATCTATATTCCTTCAATTCTTTCATCTGTTAATGTTTGTGAAGTTAAAGAGCTGAAGCCTTTATTAATATGAATCTCACCCGCATAAATAAAGGTTTCAGCTCTTTAACTTCATAAACATCAACAGATGAAAGAATTGAAGGAATATAGATGTTCAAATATAGGCAGAATGGTGAATGTTACACAGTGTGTAAAGTGGCCACTTAAACCAGCCATTGACAGGTCATAAGCCCTGTAGATGCCTAGACTTCCATATTACCTTCTCTTAAATGTTTTTCATCTCTGTTGTAATATGTTCTTATTTATTATTATAACTAACGGCCGTAACCAATTTGTACAAAATTAAAGTTAAGTACAAAGATATATAATATAAAGAAAACACTGTTAATTGTTATGGTTAAACTCAGTAAAAGTAATGTATGGTAAAAAAAAGAATAAAAGATTTATATTAAAAGAGTGAAGTATGGAAAAAAAGTAGAAAAAAAAAATGCATTTTAGGTTTGTAAATCTTTCATAGGCACATATTGTTAGGCACACAAATTCAGCAACAAAAATAAATAAATCGGACTCTCCAAACCGCAAAATTAAAAAATTCCCGTTGTTTTCTGAACACCCCTGACGTTTGACATTAATTGCGACATTTGACAATAATAATAGTAATCATCATGGTTTATTTTAAAAAAATACAATTGCTACTAGTTAATTTATTATAAAGTTATTACAATATTTAATTAATATAATAATTTTGTAATAAGAATTTTTTGAGTAAATTTTAAGTTTTACATTTCAATATTTTCGTTTCCTCGTTGTGTGATTTGCTGTTGCCTATCAACCTGGAGCAATTGTGGATCTAAACCATCCAGAGACCCACTCAAAAACACCAAAAATCTCATAAAAATCGGTCCAGCCGTTTAGGAGTTCAGTGACATACGCGCGTACAGAAGAATTATATATAAAGATTAATCAACAATATGAATATAGATGTTCGAAAATGGGCAGAATGCTGAATGTTGCACAGTGTGTAAAGAGGCAACTTAAACCAGCCAATAACAGGTCATAAGCTCTGTGGATGACCTAGACTTCAATATTACCTTCTCTAAAATGTTCGTCATCTCTGTTAATATAAAAATTAGTCAAAGCAATGATCTTGTTATACGCTAGATCTTTCTTCCGATCATTGGACCACGGATATGCACTTCATTTTGTATACAAGAGTTATATAATCTTACAAGCTAGTTTATGGCGTGTGATATGTCCGTATCACGTTTATAATTGATTTTATCGTTATGTAATAGAGATGAATGCCAAAATTACATAACTAATAATATTGTAATAGTTTTTAATGTAATTATTATTTAACATAGACATACATCGTGATAACTCAACTTTACATAACCCTTTGCTCCCTGACGGTACAAATTTGTCCTATTGAAAAATAACTTAAATATATCTTATATGATATAACTAATTGCTGTCGGTACATATTTGGACATTCTTGCGTATTTTTGGTTATTCCGAAGTAATTAAATCCAAAAACTGTTTCCTGGAGCTCAATTTTGCGTCGAGCTATCACCCGTTTTGTTGTGTAAAATTACTACTTCTTCATAAACTTAAATTGAATGTAGTTATGCAGAAAGCAGCCAGTCCACAATTTTGAAAAAATGAGACATTGATGTTATCGAGTGCAGAAAAGTCAATTTTATGTTCTGCTGAAAACAGCCAGACCGCTTTCGTACAAACAACTGTATCACCTTTTGAAAATGGTGTCGGTCACAAAAAAGCATTTTTCAATTTGCAGAAAACACCCACATCTTCAGAAAAATCTTATGGTTTTTTAAAATCATTAAAACTGGTCAAATACATAATTAGATTCTTGTTTGTAATACAAAAAAAAACTTATTTATTCATTGTTTATCATTTGTTAAAGTCAAAAACATTCCAACTGTTGTTTAGATTTGATAATTCACTCATTTCACAAAAGTGCTATAATCTCAGTTTAATTTTTATATGGCTGGCTGCTTTCTGCATAAGTACGTTCAATTGTGATAGCAAGTAAGTGATTTTTTTTCAGATTTTTTTTTTAGTTTTTTATTTGTTTTTGAAAATAAATCGTATTGAAAAAATAGAAAATAAATTATTTTGCAATTCCCAGAAGGTACAAATTTGTATCACTTGTTTGTATATTAATTTTTTTTTTAAAAGCTAATTGTTTCATCATCATTTCCTTTCAGCACCTAATGGTGCATAGAGCACTTCATTGGTAAACCAATCGCAGTGTATCTTGATCATTTTTGTTACATGAAGGTAAGGTGATCAGTCTTACGTTTCAGGTACCAGTCTAGGGACTTTGAAATATTCTACTGTATAAACACCCTTTAAAATAATATTTCATATCAACAACGTCGAGAATCGAACCCGAGACCTCTTGCATGGTAGGCAAATGCGCACCACGAGATCTACAAAATTATTTTCAAGCTATAAATAATATAATTCAAGTACAAAAGTTCTAAAACTCTATTAAATCTATGTTCAGTTATCAAAGAGTTAAATGGGAAATGGTGTCAAATGTCTGTCCAGTCCTGACCCACCATCAAACAAAGATATGAACATAATATTATTTATTTTGAAATTTTTATTTAACACTTTTAAGAATTGCTATAAAACTGCAATATCTAATCAAATTGATGAACATGTTTTGAGATCGGATAAAAAAAATCACGAAAAAATTAGATTTTTACGCTTCAGCGCATTTTTTTACCGGAAAAATAATATTAATCTACGACTAAATTTAGCTCGGAATATAATTTTGATAAAATTTGCAAATTTTACTGACTAAAAAAATGTACCCTAACTATCATTCCCTATCCACACCTGATATGGCATAGGGTACTGCATCGGTAAAACAACCGCAGCATATCTTGAACATTTTTGTAACATGAACGTGAAATGATCACGCATTACACTCAATATTATTAGATTTGGATGCCGTTTTCAGACTACTACTACTATCATTACGCCATTTCCCCGTAGGGATAGGCAAAGAAAATTGAACACATGTCTATCCTAACATACATTCCAATCTTCTTCCACATTCATACATCTTGTCGTACGTGCCCTTTTGAGAATTCGGATGATCTGACCATACCACGTCTGTCTTGGTCGTCCTCGTTCTCGTCCTACTTTACCATTCATTCTCGGTATATGCATATGTATATGGGATTTTACATGATATTCCTAATGAACGTCTTGATAGTCCTGTTCTGGTTTCTAAGTTGGCCTTTAATGTACCTGGCTACCGCACCCGTCACACGAATCTATCTCTTTTCCATGTACCTACAGTTCGTACCAACTATGCACAGAACTCTCCTCTGATTCGCTTGACGCGTAATTATAATGTATTTTTCAATAACATAGACATATTTAACTGCAGTAAACTCACTTTTAAAACCAAAATTAAAAAACTATTATTTGAAAAAAAAATATATTTTTACATAATAAATTTCAGTTATTTCTATTCACTCATATGAAACACATACTCACCCTGTCCATAAACCTACCCTCACACCCATATACAATCACACACATATTCACATACCTACCAAAACCACACTCCACTTTTTTACACACGCATCCTCACACAAAAAAAACTCGCAAACACATGCACTTCTATGAATGAATATCTAACTGAATTGGATTTTTATAATTATATTTATGTGGAAAACTGATTTGGCTTTATTTTATGTTTTTTTTATAATGTTGCAAATATTTTTTTGTATTGTTGTTGTTTTTCTGAATAAACAAAATTAAATTAAAAATTAAAATGAAATCTGTTATATCATTATTTCTTCATCCATTCGTTCTACATGACTAAAACACCTTAGTGACCGTTCCTAATCTGTCTCCGATATCCAGTCTCGTCTGATTTCATCATTCGTAATCCTATTATGCATAAAATTTAAGACTTTTATAAGTAAACCTCAATGACTCGGCACTGACAATATTCAATCAAATCAAGCTTTTTTGATTTCATTTTTGAATTGTTCATAGAAAATCTGAATTTAATGTCATAAACAGTATCTATTTATAACTGATATAAAATTTCTAAACGGTACGAATGTTTGGCTATTTTTATACTTTAATAGACTCTATTCAAATGACTAAACATGTTGATACAATTTACTTACTGTCAATTGACATGCAGTCAGTCACCCGTAAGTGTTATTAAATGGACCTTGGAAATTGAGCAAAATTTACTGAATATACTCGTTATGTATATGAATAGTTGCTTTCGTTAAATGAATAATTATGTGCAACTAAGATATATTAATTAAAATACATTTTTACTGTCTTAAGCACTAAGTATATCCTATCGAAAACAAAAAACAAAACTACTTTCAAAGTAATATTAGTTTTATCATGCAATAAGTACCGTTTATTGCGTTTAGAAACATAAGATATGTGAGAATAACACGTGCGCCTTTATTTAAAACCCAGGCCATTTAATTAAATGCATAAATTTTGTTTGTACGATGCATCTCAATGCATGCTTAATAGTTTACAGTAATATTACAGGCGTTTTTTTTATCAGCATCTAAGCAACTTATATAATGTGGGCACTTAAATTTCTTACATCCCGTGGATGGCTGTTCCTTTGCATGTCCTGTGTTGTCTTTTGTCGTGCATCATCAGGGTAAATGCGATCCGAAATGTCGTCAAAGATTACAAATAACACACATACTATTAACAGGCGTCAACAAACCTTGCGTTCCTTTCGGACAGTATTTTGGCATTCTGTCTTTTTTTTAAATTACGAAATTGACATTTGTACTCTAACCATTTATGATATATATATATATATTTATATATATATTTTATTTATTGGGGATATCAACAGTAATACATGTAACAAAAATAAAACAAATAAAATATACAGAGAATAAAACCAATGACAGATATCCACAGAAATACATTAAATACACGTACAATACATACAAGTGTGTTTGTGTGAGTGTAAGTGAGTGAGAGGGTGTGTGAGTGGGTGTTATATTGGAATGAGGGTGGACATGTGTGTTAATATTGCACAAGTGTCAAGTGTCGAAAATATAAATATATTTAAAATATTAAGAATTAGAGATAAAATAAAATAAAATAAAATAAGATAAAATAAGACTTTATTATTGAAACTAAGTATAAGACAAAAAAGTATGTTTTAAGACGTGCATTTTAAATGTTATTTTTTTACAATCAAATGGATCAATCAGGGGAATGTTCGAATTATATTCACGACCAAACCGTATAGGTGGAGAGTTCAGAGCATAGTTCGTACGAACTGCTGGCACATGAAATAGAGAGCTCGACGTGTGACGGGTGCGGTAGCCGGGGACATTTAATGATAACTCCGACAAAAGAGCCGGACTATCAAGGCGTCCACTAAGTATGTCATGAGCACCCCCATGTCTAATAGTAGACGGCGATCTTCTAAAGTAAGCAAGTGGTGATTTTATTATCTCGAAAAGTCTTCATCACTTATTATGGTTTTAATATTCAACTTTAAGTGTTGACGACTAAAAATTATGTGATAAAAGTTTTATTATTTATTCTTGTTAACAAGTCGAAAGCCTGCAACCCAGTTCATTCTGGCAGGTGATGACAAGAATATTTTCGTTTTTTATGCAATTAATCCGGATAATCGACGTATAACGTAAAAGTACCTTATGACAGCAGAAAAATAAAGGTAATATGGGTATAATAAAAACCGTAAAATTTTATAATTACGTTAAACTTAGCTTAAAACCAGTTTTTAAAAGGGTTTCCGATTATAGTCAAGTCGGTGTCAGTCTTTAGCGTGATTATTCATAAAACACGTTCATATGAATTAAAATTGACTATTTAAAAACACTTATCATATTTTCAATCGATGGTAATGGTTCAATGATCATGACTACACACTAATTGGATACCTTTTTATTTTTGTCTTTATACTTAATAATGTTAAGCGTTTGTTTACTAAATTAATTTAATTGCAGAAATGCCTAGTACATTGTTTTAATGCATATTTTGTGTAAATTTAATGTCTCATTAAATCAGTTGACAAGGTCTCGCCACTATTTTGCATATTATTTATTATTTAAAAAAACGTTTTTCGGTTTTTGAAAACATGTTTCAAAATCCTAATGGTCGAGCGAATTTCAGAACAAAAATATATTTTTTTTTTGCAATTTACAATATACATATTACACAAGCACAAAAATTTCCCACAAAGGCATGGCCTGTTTGTAGGTATATATTTTATTTTCAAATTAAATAAAAATCTACTGAAAGAATATGAGAGATAAAAAAATGTATAGATACTAATTATTAGAAAACAAAAAATGAAAAAAAAGTATGTGCTGTTAATTAAATCATATTTAATATCCAAAAAAACATATTTTAAACAATGTTTGTAATAAATTTCTCGTTGCTCCAAAAGATTAGCTTCCTGAAATAATCAGTTGGAGGGAACAGTTAAATTCTTATGAAGCATAATTTAAAAATATATTTTTTAATCGGTTTCTAAAGGCTTAATACGATTATTATAGGCTCCCCCATCCAATTGTTATATGAGAAAGATAAGACTCTACAAGAGCATAATAAACTACATTGACGGCAGATATTTTATTCATATTTTAAGCCAATCGACAGGTTCACGACAACCCTTATGAATTGGCATAAGATTTAACTTACCCTTATCAATATTAGAAACTATTTAAAATTACAGTAGGTCCGGTATCAGAATGTTCTAGTCAGACATGGCAAGTTTGTCATCTTTAAGCCAGGAGTGTTTACAATAAATACACGATTTTTTAAAAATATCCAATTCCTGAGTTGCTATAAATAAAATCCTAGAAACTTAATTATTATAAAATTTATAATTTGTTATTACGTCACTGTTTATTTCATTTATATTTTTTTATGAAGTTAAAGGAGCAAACTTTATTTCCAAAACTATTGATTTATTTATTTATTGAACTTTTTGTATAACACGTAAATTGTACATTAGTGGGCTTATTGCCAAATGACAATTTCTGCCAACCAACCAATAAAATAAAAGTTTCGTTTAAAGATTAGTTACAAAACTTGCTCAATAAAAAATAAAAATAAAAAAAGCTAAAGATGTACAAAAGTATAAATAACTATATTTGTATATAAATTACCTTATCAGTTCTATTGCTCAATTGGAAAAAGGAATATAGGAAATTGGAAAGGAGGGGAGATTAAGCAAGATAAAATAGATGTGTCTTCAGACGTGATTTAAACAGAGATCTTGTAGTAACATCTTTGACAGTGGATAGGAGATGATTCTACAGTCAAGCCGCGTGGACAAAATATGAAAATATGAGAAGAAATAGGAATTGTGGGTGAATATTAAGAGGGTGCTTTGAGAATTAGAACGAAAAGGTGAACCACGAACTGATAAGCGTTGAAAATTTTCACGGAAGTAAATAGGAGCAGCCTCGTCGTGTAATGGTCAGCGCGTTTGCCTACCATGCGAGAGGTCTCGGGTTCGATTCCCGACATGGTTGATATGAAATATTTATTTAAAAAGGTGTTTTCACACCAGAATATTTTATAGTCCCTGGACTGGTACCTGAAGCGTTAGACTGATCATTTTACCTTCGTGTTACAAAAATGATCAAGATACGTTGCGATTGGTGTACCAATACAGTGCCTTATGCACTTTTAGGTGCGGAAAGGAAATGATGATATAGGAGCGTTAGATCAAAAAAAATAATTTTAAAATAGGATAATAATAAGCTCGTGATTCTTTTGATAAGATCGGAAGCAGATTTATCAGAAAATTTCCAAAGTAGATATGAAGGATTTTCGTGTTAAAGCCCAAGGCAATCTTCCTTGAATCAAACGCTGGTTGTATTTAATGAATTTCTATTATAATATTTGCATCGCATGCAATTTATTTAAGTCACGCAAAATTGATGTTCCAATCTCGGCAAATTTCTGACATTTCGCATAATTTTATCGCGACCTCAACGGTATGTACATACAATTCAAATAAGGCTAAGAAATATTCATTATCGACGAATCGTTCTCGTACTGTGATTTGTGGGTTTGATTATATCATAAAGATTTTGATAACATCGATTGTGTTTGCTAGCACAATATTTTTTTAGTTAAAAATGTTCATTTCATAACAAAACAATAGGAAAAATTGACACGCACAAAAAGGCGGAGAAAAATATTCTAACTGAGGGTACTTAATAATGTTTAAATAATTTAAAATACTAATTTTTATTCCATGCTTGAAGACTATTAATGGATAATTTTCATTTGTCTCAGCGAATTTATTAAAAACGTTTATAAACTCACCTTTTTTTTATTAATAGCAATTAATATTTATTTTGCAGGTATGTCATATTTCGTTTTTGTTAACTCTATCAAAACAAATTCCCTAGTTTTTCCTCAAATCGTAGTTGCAGTCCGTATTCTGTTCAGTTGAACAGAACAGTCCGTATTCTGTTCAACTATATTGTTTTCAGCTGTATTCTTCACATAAACTCCGCTCAGATATCTGTCTAATGAGGAAGTACAGTGGTTTTTAAAAAAAAAAATATTTGTTAATAGACTATTAAACTAAGTAAAAAACAATTTTTTTCAATTTTTATATATCGTATTATCAGCGCTGCGATTTTTTAAAGTTTTGTATTTCTGAAATAACTCCGCGTGTAACGTCAGAGGTTCATTTCCGCTTATTCTCATTCAGTTCTTACCATTGGTCCAGAAGCGACAAGCAGACCGGAAATCTTCCATAGCTCTCAGATCATAGGTTGATTTAGATGAACCGGCGACGTCATTCAAAGTAGTGCGTTTTTATTTAAAGGTTTCTTATTATTTTTTCCGTACATTTTCAAGAAACTTTGAGGTACAATTTAAAGCTCTAATTTTTACTCCGCGCAAGAAAACATTTTTTGTATCCAATTTCCCGTAGGGCTGAAGTTTCTCATTATTCGGACACAGTTTCCTCGTAATATAATATGTATAACGAATTATTTTTATTGATAGATTTATCTAAACTTTATCGGGTTTATTTGAATAGGGATATATTCTAGCCTACCAAAAACAGATTGATAAAAAACAAATATAAATATGCAAAGGTTCAAGGGTTTTAGCGATCACTGTTATCAATATGTTTCTTTTTTGGGTGAAACCGTGTTTGTTGGATTTGTTCCGGCTTTTCGGTTACCATTGAAGGAGCAAAATAGTATGTGTTAAGGTACTAGTAATTTGTACCGTGTCGCAGTCGGCAGTAGGCACATTTCTATTCGTTTTTGTAGTATATAGTGCTGGGAACCATGTTGAGTTTAATTTGAACAATGTTGAATTTAGTTCAAATTTAATTAATAAACAAAGATGACGGGCTAACTTACTAGTACCTCAACAAATACTATTTTCCACAAAACATACAGTTTACCCGGAAGATGTCTGCAATGGTAGCGGAAACATCGGAACAAATCCAACACACACGGTTTCACCCAAAAAAGAAACAAATTTATAACAGTGACCGTGAAAACCTTCGCACATATGCATATATATATATTTGTTTTTATTACCAATCTGTTTTTTGGTTGACTAGAATATATCCCTTTTTTAAATAAACCCAATAAAGTTCATGTATTTTTTTACTCTACAAAATAATTCCTTCGTCAATATTTGAAATATAAATTTTGTTTGTTCTACAGTTTTTATAAGTACTCGTATTATCAATATTATAATATTTTTTTAAAATCCCCTTATAATACAGTACATCAAATTACATGCATATTAAAATATATCATTTCAATTTCATCACCTGTTAATTTTAAATACACGTACCTATATATGTCTTAATAATTCACAAATTAGAATGACAATCATAAACGCACTTTTCACCATAGTACGAGTAAAATAATCCACAGATTTCTTAGAAACACTAAAAAAAAAATGCAAGGCCACTTGTGAAAATTCTATAGGGGATTTTAAAAATCTAAATCTGAAAAATATGTCGCCTTAAAATACAACATTCAATTTGTAAATAAAAATTTGGCTTAGTGAAACATTACTCTTTTTTTTTAAATACACTGAAATTCGTCAGGTAACAAAGTGTTGCAAATGCCGATTATTTTATCACGCATGGTTTTAATTTAATCTTATTTGTAGTCTACTAACAATGAACTCATTTGACATTTACGTAAGAACGATAAATATGCGCACTACCTTCTGTTCTCTGTTGCACCTATCTGTATCGGAATTTTAGTTTAAGTGAAAGTTCAGAGTCAATTTTTATATCGCCCGGCATTTTTAAATGACAAAGCGAATCGAAAGTTTGCACGTAGATTGAGATGATGTATCAAAAACAGCATGGTCCAATATCAGGCTGTGCTCAAAAACATGACACAAACACTAATAGGATTTATGGTACGTATTTTTTCACAGATGTGGCTTATTGCATGGGGGGTTTTGTTTGCTGGTTAGTTGTCTATAATAAAACGAGCTTTGATAAGTTAAGTATTTTTTAAATATTAATTCTGAAGAACATTTTAAAGAAGGGAATATGGAAGTCCGACCATTAGACCGACAGGGCTTATGACCTGTCATTGGCTGGTTTAAATGGTCACTTTACACAATGTTTATTTACCATTCTACCTATGTTTGAACATCTATATTCCTTCAATTCTTCAATTTGTTGACTTTTGTGAAGTTAAATAGTTAAAACCCGTTTTGATTCGGGAAGATTCATCTGACTGAATTATTTCACTAACCAGGCAACGCCTAAAAATATTTTTCAATTTTTTAAAAACTTCTTGGACCAGTTGGTCAAATCAATTATATTTTGAGTTTTTCCAAATCCAGATCCAAATCAATACTTTTAATATAGCCCATTATACGATGTTCCGTTGTAATGGTCACCCTATATCATTGAACTCACGCCCCTCCTTTTATACCCTTGTTCCTTTTTTTCAAACTATTTCTCACACAACATCAATCATTTTTATAAACTTTAATCAGTGCATGTAAGGGTTGCCTACTGAAAACATGTGGTTTCAAATCGGCATGTTGGTTATATATTTATGTGCAATATGGTGAAGGTGCATAGTGGGTTATGCATGTTAGTATAATTGATGTCCTGGCGAAGAGACGAGTACGTCTCGAAACCGGTAGACACTGAAAAGTCGGTAAGAATTTGTATACAAATATTTAATAACATTAAGTAAAATGTTTAACCACAAAGATAATACATTATTAATTGTTGATATGTGGTCCCGCATGTGTTTCATTATATTTTTAACTATAATTGGTTTTTTTTTATTCGACTCCTGATCAAAAAAAATCAATCGCTTATGCGAAAAGAGGTTATATTTTTTATGTTAATTGCGTATATAGTTGCCTGTTGCACGTGTTTTAAATTAATTAAAAAATAAAATATATCACATTATGTACATAGAGTATTTAAATTGCGTTTTATGGATAGGTACTTAAAATTATAATTTTCTCGTAACTTGTGAATAAATCAACCGTCCCAATTTGGTAAAAGATTAAGATATAAATTGTTAAGAATTGTGATTTCCTGATTTTTATAAAGTGATACCGAAACAAGATTTAAAAATTTCGCAAGACAGACGAGTTTCTTACTTAATATGCGGTTTGCAACATATTACAGATATATTATAAAATGTAGATCTTTTTTCAGTCACTGACCAACATATTATAATCTTCTTTTGAACATTACATCACAAATGCCATTAAAAAAAACCTAATTCAATTGATTTTACTGAAGAACATATCAAATCGGTCAACGAAATTCCGCTATGTCTTTAAATTGCCTTCGAATCAGCTATAATCATCAATTTTGTATCAAACCAATTTCAACTTTCGCTTCTGTGATTTATTGTATAAAATGCATTTTAGAACCTCCGTTGAGTGCACTTAATCTTGACAGGTGGGAATTATTTCTGAGAATCGAATATTATAAAAAGTTTAAGAATCGTGATGCAAAATAAATGCGTCATATTTCTAACGATATTTTTATTAATTTAATAAGATAAAATTTAATTAAGTATGTGCATAAGTGGTTTACTGGAAGTTAAATCTAGGAGTATGTTAGATTTATCAAATCATTTTTTCCAGCAATCGTGTTCATATTAACTTATTTTTTATTATGTCCGTACGCTTACCTAATAAAGCTTATTATTATTATTTAAAGCATTAACTTTGTGGGCAAACATTTTACTAAATGTTATTAAATATTTGTATATAACCACTTACCAACTTTTCTATGTCTACCGGTTTCGAGACGTACCCGTCTCTTTGTCAGGAAACCAATTAATATCACTTTTTATACAAATAACAATATTGGTAAAGTATTGCTTAATAATAAAGACAAAAATAGTTTATTAAATAATTCAGGTGTTTACCGATTAAAATGCAATTCTTGTCCTTCAGTTTACGTTGGAAGAACATCAAGAAATTTTGATATTCGTGTTATAGAACATGTGAGGTGTCTTTGCAATAATATTTTCTCTGAATTCGCAAATCACCCAATCAATTTAAATCATGAATTTTATAAAAATACAGGAGTTAAAATCTTACATACAAATAATAAAGGGTTAAAAGTAAATAATATGGAAATATTTCATATTAGGAAAGCTTTAAAAAATAATGTTCTTTTGATCAATAATCAAACAAACTTCCAATATCTTTATACGATGTTCCACTGTAATGGTCACCCTATAAAATCTATTAAGCTTATCCCTCCCTCCATCCCCTTTACTTTTTTGATTATTTTCATAATTTAATCAGTGCATGTTTGTCCTAATCAGTGCATGTGCTTATTAAAATGCATGTCGTGTTGGTTGTATATTTTTGTGCAACAACTATGGTGAAAGTGTATAGTGGGTTTTGCATGTTGGTTTGCATGTTGTTTTAATTGGTGTCCTGACGAAGAGACGGGTACGTCTCGAAACCGGTAGACATAGAAAAGTCTGTAAGTGGTTATACACTAATATTTAATAACATTTAGTGATAAAGCTTTTTAACGTTTGTTGCCAATGGAATTCTAAACACTAAAAATTAAATATTCATAAGTCTTCCACAAAATAATTGATAGAAAAAAATAGGTATAAAAATTATAACTTTGAATTGTTAGTTATTAAATTCGTTGTGGTATACGTTTATTTCATATAGTATTTATATATTTTCAAACTTTTTGACTTGACGTTTTTTACGAAAAAATAACAACTATTTAAGAGATATAACAGTTAGGATTTATATAGAGGATATTTACTTAAATGGCACAATCAACAGATTTATTTTATGAAAAGTTGATTATCATTATAATACATAGTCGATATGTGTTATAAAAAAAGCTTTCAAGATAATTTTATGTGAGCTAAGACAGGTGTCTATAATTTTGATTATACATAATTATATTGAAGGTTAACTACTAGGTTAGTAAGAGAACGCATCTTTAAAGATTCAAGTGGATGGACCACATATTTGTTACCCAAGGCTTGCACTTAAGATAGATGCACCTTGAATGTTCCATTTCCCGTTCACCACGATTCCACTAAATATATATTATTCCTTAGAACTTTACAAATTCAAAACATTCGCCAATCAAATGAAGGTTTTAATTTAAAATACGAGTTATTTATCTCGACTTTAATTATAGGCTTTCGTGCGTAATAATTGATTCTTAAACGGTTAAGTGCCATTGCGCGTTGACGCGCTCTCCGTTTCCGTACTCGGAAGGGCCGGCCTTACAAAAAAGCGCGTAAAGACGCGAAATTTAACTTAGTACACGTTTTACGCGTCGAAGTCAAGTATTCTGAACGATTTTAGATTTTGTACACTTAAGAGATATCTGTTAGAATTTAAATGCTACACTAGGACATGAGGAATTATTAAAATTATCGACACGATAGCAGTTCACACACAGCGGTGGTATTTTCATAGAAGCCCATAAGCCGGGCTTACCTATTAATTTTATTTAAAAATTACCAAATCTGGACCAAACGCTTAAAAATAATTCATTTCGTTTAGAAACTTTAATTAATAATATTATATTTCAAAATGCATCACCCCTGCTATCAATATTCCCTATAATTAGGAAAACCCCACCCCCTCCACCACACGTTGCCTTCCCCCTTCCGCCCAACCCTATCAGTACCTAAGTATTAATCTGTGTATGTATTTAAGTTTAGTTTATATTTACATCTGAGGATGGGTAATACTGATTACCCGAAACTAGTCGTGTTTTAATGTATTAAACTCTTGTGTGGTAAATTTACAAAGTATTTTATTTAAAATAAATTCAAAATGTTTATCCACAAAGTAAATGCTGAAGCAATAAATCATACAGAACTGTATTCTTTATCCACTTAGACACAGAAATCCAATTCCAATCATGTCATTTCAATTATATATTACAATTTCAATCACAAATTCTAATAAATTTATGTAGGAACTCAATGCGTTTTTTGTAAGTTATATAAAAACTTGAATTACAATCGAGTTATGAGTGTGCTAAATTACTTTATGAATAAAAAAGTGTATTACGGATTACGGGCTAAAGACATTACGTAGATATGAATATTCGGTAACTCGTGACGCTTTGCTTATTTATTTTCCGGTTTGTTCAAAGCCAATATTCAATTTGATATGTAATTCTAAAGTATTTACGTTCAGGTTTTTTTTCTGATGGTGTTTCCAGCATAAAAAAATATGTTGAACTAATCGGATATAAGATATGTATACATATGCCTATCTTTTTTGTTTAAATAGGTCAATATTTAGATTTATACATTACAAAAATAGTTTCAAATCCTCCTTCGGTAAAATCGCGTTTTATAGGTTACGATACTATACGAAAGATGTGTCGATATGTATATGAAGATTTGAATATACTGTTCAAATATTCTTATTAACTTTCTTATGAAAAATTCTAGCATGATTACTATGTCGACAAATCTCTAATCTTCATAAAAAAAAAACATTTTACCATACTTGGAATGAAAACCTGACAATGGGGGAACCCGTTGGCGTTGACAAAAAGTGTAAAAAATCTTGAACTTGTTTATTCGACAATACTAACGGCTCATATAACAATGCAAGGTCAGTCTACTAACTTCTATTCTACGAGTATAGTCACTCTCTTACACATGCCAGTATACAAATTGCACTCATTATATTGAACTACGCGTATTAATTTATCACTCAACTTACCTTACGGATTTTTGACTAGAATTGATTATGTTATTAGCTCAGAGAGAGGATTGGCAATTAATAATGTCAAATTTTTAGATAAGAAAATAGTTAATTTATTAATTGCTCAATGTATTGTGTGCACTATGTAACTTTTTTTGAGCTTTTGAACATGTATTTAATTATGTGTATTTGGTAACAAAAAAGTTGAACATTTCACATTTACCTAGGGCTATTTTTAAATAACTCGTTCATACAACATATGGAAAATTTGCCTATATTACACAATGATATATAGGTCTTGGGAAAATCACTCATAAAATGAATATATGTAGCGTTTAATAAATTTAATTGTATTGCGTTGTAAATTATTACAAAAAGTTGTTTTTTTTTTACACTTTAAACATTTTAATTTATTTTTATTAGTCACTTAAATCCCACTAAGCCACTTTTTGTGGCTTGTTGGAGGAGTTTTATATTAATACTATATAATATAATAGATACTATATAATATAATTATATAAAATATTACCTAAGTTTATAAATACAGTATATTATATATTTAACAGCTGGAAAGATACAAATAAAATGTTTTTCTTTTTTCTTTTTTTTTAAATCTTCTTCTCGGGTCATAATCTGCGCGATTGGTTCAATTCTTGCATGGTCAGTCTCCGCCCGTTTCTATCCTCCGCTTGTCTCTTCAACTCGGCATACCCGCAACAACGCATGCCGGAGATAATCTGGTCCATGTAGCTGAAACAGGGTCGTCCTCTCTCATTTGTGCCTTCGCACATGCCCTCCGCAATCGTAAGAAACAGGCCTGGGTGTCTTATGTTATGGCCTATCCATTTGGCTGTTGTGCAACTTTATTAAGCAAGCATCTAGACTCTCCAGCTCTGTTTAATACCTCGGCGCTCCCAACCGTTCCGACAGATGAATCCCCAACATGCGCCTGTAGCACCACATCTCGAACGCCTCCATCCGCCCCTTTTTGACAGTCCGATAGTCCACATTTCGCTACCATGCAATAGTATGCTCCAAACCGGACTTTTGATCAAGTTATTTTCTCGTTTGTAAGCTTATTTTATTAAATTAAAAAATCTTAGATGTCTTATTGAATGACAAGAAAGAAAATAAGTTTTAAAAAAAAAGAAATTACACATAAGCTGGTATAATAACTATTTGTATATAAAATTTCGACCGAGTAGCCACTCTCTTATTTTCCTCTTGTTATATTGTTTGTTCATTTGGCAATAAATTGAAAATACTATATACTCAATTATTAAGAGTTCTACAACTATAATTATTACATATTTTTGGTACCACTAAACCATCATTATACATGAAGCGTGTATTATGGTTATGTTTGAGAGGAATTTTGAAATTATTTCTATTAAATTGTTTTAAAATTATGCAAATCCTCGAACTAGCAGAGTTTTAAGTGTTTTGTACAGGATAACTTTATCACTTCTTTATATGTAAATCTCTGCTGGTACAATTCTTGTAACTACAGAGTACCACAGACCCTAGATCATTTTAATATTAATTTTAGTTGAATGTAAAATAAATAATAACTTTTAAATAGTACTCACAAGAGTCAGCAATCGATCACAAAGTTGAAATATTTGACAATCCCATTTAAAATTATGATCTATAAAAATACCTAAATACTTGTACTCCTTTATACGTGCTATAAGTTTGCAGTTACATATGTAAGAGATACCATCGTGTAAACAATTTGTGCAATGAGCAATAATATTAGGCAAAACATATTTTTTTGCATGTGAAGATTTTATGTTAGTTTTTTTTGCATTTAAATTAAGACCATAGTCATAAGCTTACTTCAACAATTCATTACGATCATTTTGCAGTATACCTTGAGATTCTAAAGTTTTTTTTATTGGAAGTGACTAGTGCGGTGTTATCTGCAAATATGAATCTCCTTTCTTCATCGAAAACATTACAAATCATTGACACATAAATTATATACAGTTTAGTTTAACACTTTGAACACCGGCCGAATACACTTAGAATGTACCCTGTGCCCGGCCCATTTTCGTGAAATTTCATGCATTTGGAAGTTTTTCTTAAAAGTGACATAATTATGAAAATACTAGATTAAATTAATTTAAACTCATATTCATTTTAAACAATTTAATAACTCATTTTTGTATGATAGTTTTGCCGACATTGGCCTTTATGGAGAGCCACATTTCAATGTTCGCACATATACAGGTCTCACTCCTTTTTTGTGCTTTATATCCCGAAGCCTTGTACACACGTGATTATAATAACCACGCGTTGTGTCCCGGTCCCGTGTTGTTACGTTGTTTACCAGCAACGAAAAATTACTAATAAAAGTCACCAGATGCCAATAAAATCCACTTTTTTAGACAGCTGGTAAACCACGTGAAAACACGGGACCGGGACACAACGCGTGGTTATATAATCACGTGTATACACAGCTCCGGGATACAAAATGTTAATGAATATTTATTTCAAATTGACATTAGAACATGAAAAATAATATTTTTTAATTATTTATACATATTTGTATTTATTGCTTGTTTTAAAAACGGGTTAGAAGCCTACGGGTCCTTTTAACTATTAACAAAATATACCTTTACTTTATAAATATGAACAGAACTGTATTCTTCATCCGCCTGGACATGGAAAATAATATTTTGCACATCATCATCATTCATCATTCCCCTTTCCGCATACAATGATGCATACGGCACTGCATTGGTTTACCAAATGCAGCGTATTTCAACCGTCTTTTACATGAAGGTAAGGTGATCAGTTCTGTGCTTCAGATGCCATAGAAAATGAAATATTGCATTTTAAACGAACTTTAAAATCAAACCATCGAGTTGAAAACACTTGTTCAATTTGCAGATAATATTATACTGTCTTACTTTTATTAGGTTACAATAATGTTCGTGACAACTTCAATTAAATTATTATTATCCCTATGGATAATTTACATCGCGCCATTTTATGAAAATCACTTTGGTCCACAGTTTGGACTTCTCTGCGTGGAAAGCTTTAGCAGACTGGGGGTAGGGGTAGAATATAATCAAAAGAGGTGGTATTTTCTGGGGGAAGATGACACGCGCTGCGATCGTGGGGAGGTGCTGGATGATCCTCATCTGCTGCGGGGTCCACAAATGCAGTTAACTTGCAAAGAGGATGATTTGAGATTGGCCACGGACAAGGCGATATCTGTCGCTGCACATTACAGTGGCAAGGTCTGAAGTCCGGACCCGATAAGTAAGTATGTAAGTTTACTATGAAAATTTATTGGTTATTTAATCCATGCTCATTTCATGTATTAGCGTTTTTGCTTTAACTATCAAATTAGCCTGAGGCCTTGTATTGCTTGCCGAATTGAAATAATCATATTTTGTTTAATTCTGACCCCAATACGTCGGACAGGCACTTACATATTGTCCATGTGTCCATAGTGCAGTCACGACTCGACTACAATTAATCTTGACCGACACAGTCTTTGAATATCCTTTATAACTTAATCTACGCTGTTTTGCATTTCACGATAGCAAACTTTAATTAACGGAATAATGAACCAATCTCTCGGTTTTGTGAGATAAAAACAATTAAACTTAAGGGGTTAGGTGAAGTCAGAGACGTGAAAAAAACAAACATTTTCAAGATTTTTTAAAAACTGTGTAATGTTTTAATAATATCACGTATTAACATTGCATTTCAAGTCATTTTCAAGAAAAATTAAAATAAAAATCCCAATTCTGGACCAAGTTATCAGCTAAATATCTTTCTAATAGTATCACAATGTGACTATCAGTACAAAAAACTTCTTAATGGTTAATCTTAAATCAATATAATAGTTCATCTTGTGCTTAATAGAAACTTTTTGAGCAAAATGGCGACCAAGGCGACAAAGGCGACTTCAAAAATCTTTATTTCTTTAACGCCTCTGACTACACCTAACCCCTTAACAGTAAATTGAATGGAATATCAGATACCGCTTGACTGAAGTTTACTATTTTATTTGATAAATTTTTTACTTCATACTAGGTGAAATTTTTCAAACGCATTATAAGTAAAACATAACAAGTGAAATTTCAGTGCTAATGTTAATGGCATTAGCATTGCTGCTGTTTCGCATATATAGGTACAAAAACTTGCTGCTAATGTTTAAGTATGAAACATTTTATAAAGATGCACGTTTTTGTATTTTTTCTCCGAATTGTTTAAATGTTCTGCGATGAAAACTGAAAACCCAATTTCAAAATGATTAAAAAAATAATTAATACCTATAATATTTTTGTTGACCGTTTTTAATATAAATCTAATGATATTACGTAAGAATTTCATCATCGTCACCAATTCTCTTAACTATCCTAGTGGCGCATAGGGCTTTGCATTAGCACTTAAATTGCAGCGTACCTAGATCATTTTTGTAACATGGAAGGTAAGGTAATCAGTTTTACGCGTCAGGTGTCAGTCTAGTAACATTGAAATATTGCTGTACAGAAAACCACTTTTATTACAAATATTTCACGGTCACCCTTCCAGGAATCAAACCAACCACTACACTACAAGTTGGAAAAATTTCCGCACTATTTCCTATTTTAGGATTTTCACCTGAAAGTAGCCATCCAGTCAAAATCGCTCGTCCAGGGTTCCGGATCTTCTTCACACTCAGAACTGTATTTTTTATTTTATATATTTTTTTAAATCACAAATGCAAAATTACAAACCAATGTTCTTAATTCAAACAAGCGAAGCAGTGCGGTAAAGCAGAACACGTAGTGTATACGTCTTACAAGTCTTGCAAGGATCTATCGGTTCCTATGTGGCTAATGCTTGTTCTAAGGAACCGTCCGTACACATAATTTAATACCTACTACAAATTTTAGAGATTTTTTACTAATGTTTTCACCAAAGACAAACTCTTTACTGCTCTTGCGTTGTTACTCGCATATAAGAAAGGCAAGATTTTTAACGGTTCGGTTAGTTGGTGTTTGTTTTAAATAAGCGTGAAATTTCTCAAGCAATTTTATCCAACTAATTGCATTCATCATTATAATCATTATTTTACACGGTTTTTAACTACGATAAAATATAAAATTGGCATTTAGAATTTTCTTTAAATGAAGAAAACAGCACAATACCTAGGTATAGCTCAAAGAAAAGTCATTTACAGGATAGGGAATCCGTTTCATACCCCCCCCCAAAAGAAAAATACTATATCTTAGGTTGAAGTTTCAACGGAGGGGGAAAACATTTTTCAGAAAAGATACGGAAGTCTAGACATATACATTAAAATATGTTTACAAATTTTATTTACAATGAATAAATAAATAATAAATATAAATGCCAAAAAAAAAAAATTTTTATCACAGTGAAAAAAAAAATTAGGGTGATCCTAGATAAAATGTGGCTTTTATTATTTTTATGGATAACTAATACAGCGCCATTTTTACAGTATATTTCCTCAAGGGTGCTTTTTAAGTATGTGAATATTGATTTTAATTTGTTTTATGGATAACTTATATACCGCATTTGAGATCCTAATTCACCGAGGCCCGAAAAACCGATTAACTGAGGTTCGTAGAGCCGATTTAATGATGCCAAAAAGACATACTAATTAAAACCCGTAGAGCTGACTAGATTAAGCCTAAAGGGCCAAATTTTCTAGCCTTTTACTGTTGCCAAAAGCTTACTGTTGTTATTTTAAATTACAGATTTTTTTCCTATTCGTTTTAATCGCTTTTTTACCGAGATATTTCAAATGTCTGTTTAATTTGCGTGGTTTTTGGTAGCATTGTTTTGGGAGATAGATTATTGTTAAGTACATTTCAGCTCGCTAATGCAATTATTGTTACAATCGATACATAAAATATTTATAATCAATATTTTATTTACCTACTGAGAATCCCTTTGCTTGTTTTGAAAATTTTGAATTTATTAACCCTATGATGAGGAGTGTATAGGGCCAAAAAATATTTGTAGTGTTAGTTATAAGATAAAAGTAGAAGTAAGATTTGGTTTACTATGTACGTATTTAGGGAATGTATCAAAACGATGTTAATTTTTTCCTTCGGCACGGGACATCCCAGTGAGATTTTTTTTTAAGAATACAAACAACTGTAAAAGAATAAACACAATATGGAATAGCTCTTATTTTCGATTGATGACCTTATATAGCTTCTTCTGAACTTTATTTAGATTTATATTATGTCAACAAATTGAGTTTTCCAAAAATTTCGTAGACCATGACTTTAAAAAAAATAAATTTATATGGGAGTGGCTTTATTATTTACCTTGCTCATAATGTATAAGGTTTAAATACAAAAAGGTGGATTTTTCTGCAATAAAATTTATTTAAATTTATCTAAACTGTTGGGATCAGGAGGGATATACTTATGTGGACCGATCGGAAACTTCTCAGCATTTGCTCATGTGGAGAGGAAACTACTTAAAACTCTTCAGGAGAAGCCGGCCTGTTGGCAGTAGTCAACAAGCATTCCGTTCCACTAGAGGAGTGTTCGGCATTTTGTTCCCTACTTTGGTATATTTTACCAATTGCCTGCACTATATTGACCATGTATGAGACCATGACTGGATTTCTCCTCCTAGGTAGTTATTAAGATTTACATATTACAACAGAGAAGAAGATAACTTTAGAGAAGTGTCTATGGAAGTATAGACAGTTAAAGGTCTTATCACCTGTCATCGACTGGTTTTTTACTTCACAAAAATCAACAAATAGATGAATCCTGTTAATGCCTCGAATTCCATATCCTCTTAAACGTTTTTATCTTTGTTTAAATACGTCAATCTTTATATTTATGTTTTTATTTACGATAAAAGTTAGAGCAATCGGTTGCAGTACAAACAGCTAATTCATTATCATTGTGGATATCAGTGGGACAAAAAATAATGGTGTAAGAAATTGGTAAAAATAAATCAATTAAAAAAAATCGTTTTTACTTCTCAAATAACAATATTTAAGAAGTCGAACTGGTAGATACGTGGGTATTTGAATAACTGTTTATATGTTTTTTTAATAAAACGTAGTTATTTCTTTAGTGGCATCATTTCCGGAGAACAAATTATTGATCAAACCGAAATACAAATAAATAAAACGTTAATTACACGACACGACTAAATGTCAAGGGAAAACATTTGACATACAAAATGGAGCAACATTCGATTTATTTAATATCTCACACATCCTTAATAGCCTTAATACTTATTTAATCAATTAATGCAATCTCAAGACCGGCTTTGATATAACTACTGGTATTTATTAATAAATAATCCAAGACGTTCTCCTCAACTACGTATTAACATATATGTATGTGTAGGTAGTTCGCATATATCATCAAATCGCTTTAAGCAGGTTAGTCCAATTCGCCATGTACTTAAATTATTTGGAATCGTTTCTTAAAAGGTTAAATGCGCATAAGAAATGTATAATTTGCGCAACTTAAAAAAATAATTTGGGTTATAAAAATATTATTCAAGATCATTAATCACGTATGAGTAAAATTAACTATCTCCAAATAAACAAGTCATGCTCATCCGTTTTTAAAACACCTTGGTTTTAAATATTCGAAACACTAACCTTACCCGTGTGATCCTCTATTTTTATTTTGAAAAGATACAGTAAATATGTTTTTAAAATCGATCATTAATTACAAGATTACGTAAATAAATCGAAAATGTTAGGTAATGAGTGAAGACAAATGTAATAAATACAATTAGAAGATATAATTTTTTTTTGTCCATTTTGACATATTGTCATCATCATCATCATCACTCCTGTTTCCGCACCCAGTGGTGTATGGAGCACAGCATTGGTAAACCAAATCCAGCGTTTTTTTTATCATATGGTACATGAAAGTAAGGTGTTAGTCTTACGGCACAGGTGCCAGTCTAGAAAAATTGAAATAGTGCAATACAAAGCAACCTTTAAAATCAATCAACAATGTTTTGAGTATATCCAAATGTCTGTAGATAGGCAAGATTTTCTCCCTGAGGAGTTATTAACATCTGAATTTATTGCATCAGATTCCCTTTTCAAAAATGTTTTCCCTCTCTGTTGCAACAAATTCAAATCTAAATAACTGCCTAGGAAAGAAATCCTGCTTGTCTACAGTCATTTGGAAATACGCAAAACATTGTTGATTAAAATAACTGGTAAAAGAAGTATAATAATTTTTAAAATGTTTTCAGGCGTTGCCTAGTAGTTGGAATGGTTCAGCCGGGTAAATCTCACCCGCGTGATAAAGGTTTCAGCTCTTTTACTTCACAAATGTCAACATATGGAAAAGTTGAGAAAATGTGGATTTTTAAACCTAGACAGAATGGTAAATGTTACACAGTATGTAAAGTGGCCACTTAAACTAGCCAATGACAGGTCATAAGGCCTGTAAATGGCTAGACTTACATATTCCGTTCTCAAAAACGTTTTCCCTCTCCTTTGTAACAATATTTAGCGTTTAGACTGCTAGGTTACCCAACTTAGGACCTATACATATAATATTTTATAACGTATTATATTTCCATAATGTATTTCATTTTTGTAATTTATTTTTATCTGCAAAGGACCTGTCCAAATAAGTTCGATTACTCGACTTAAATTAGTATAATTATCAATTAAACACAAGTTATAAAAGTTATCTAAACATGTTCCTTGATCTCATTAGGAGTGATGCAAATTTAAAGTCACGATATCGTGTTCAATGCAATGCAATTATACAAAATATTTATATGACTTTTAATTCCCTAATCGATGAAATTTTTAGCCTCAGGGCGCGTTTATCGAGACGTTTATCTTCATAATGGGTAAAACAACTGTATATTTAATATAAATTAAAGTTATTGGTGTAATATAAAAACACGCACAAGATTATTGTGACTTTTGACGTTTGAATTGTGATGTATTTTTGACAGGTTATTATCACCAACGTTCAGATTCCTGTAAATAATAATGTTTTTTTTAATGGAAAAATAAATAAGTACAATAACCCGCTAAGCCTCAATTTAGAGACTTGTCAGCAAGTGAGAAGGTGAGAATGTGGAAGGAATGTATAAAAATACACCTTAGAACCCATACCAAATGAGGAAAGATCTTTCTTAATTTTTTTCGACGCCGCGCCGGTTTCACAGTTTGCCGTCTAACAAACTGCGCCACGGCGGCGGCGCCTGTTTAAAATCACAGCTCGTATTTGTTGTAAACATGTTTTTTTCTAGTTTTAATAACCGAAGAATATCTACTTTTTCTCTATGGTTTAAAAATAGCGAAGTTCCAATCGAAATTTTAAGTAGAATCCTTGCTTTACAAGAATTTAGCGATGAATTTATTTTTATTTTATTTATCTTATTATGTATACATTAAATCATTACAGTAGTATAAAATTGATTTTGAGTGCTGTATTAATTCGTATAATTATGCAATCATCAAAAAGAGGAATCCTGTTCTAAGACAGTAAAAAATTTACTACTATACTAACCAAACACATAATATGTCAAATGTACATGAAAACAATATTGTCAAAGGTAATTTAATTTTTGATTTTTAGTATAAAGTTTAATTGGTTGCAATCAGTGACGTATAATAAATAGACATATTATTTTTATACTAGCTACATTTAGAAAAAAAAACAATATTAATTAGGTTGTCCTTAACAATAAAAAAAGGATTGCAAATCGCGAAATATTTGCAGATATTTATGTTAAAAAAAATATACTCGTACATATTTCTTTAGTTTGATTGGTTCTGTAGAATTTTTTACCATGTTTTTTAACGTTTTTTACAATGTATTTAAAAAATATTACTAATTGTATATTTATTTATTAAATTGGATTGTATTTATCTAAAATATTTACCACTAAAATGACAGATCTTTTCAGTTTTTCAAAGTTACAGTGACCTGTATAGCATTTTGACGGTCCCTATGTATACTGTCGAATCTGCATTTGTCGAAGTTTACAGGAGAGAAAAAGCAAAGCTTGATATTTTTTAAGGAGCTAACAGATACTGTACAATAGAGATGAAACGGATATCCGTTAACTATCCGGTATCTGGCCTATCTGGCCGGTAACCGGCTAGTAGCTCAATATCCGGCAAATTCATAATATTCATTTAACTGCAAAAAATGAATGAAATCAACACCACTAAATTGATTTATTGATATCAACCGTGTTTGTGAAAAACGAAGTAAGTCTCGTTATTTTAAAAACTGACTATATTCCGTTCGTCAGTGTTCAGTATACCTACACCAAAGAAAAATAATTTAACACGCTAAAGAAAAATGTTTTCAATTATTTTTTTTTTCAATTACTTGCGTGAAAAAATGAAGCGCACTCGGTGAAACTACTCAAAATCATTATTATTATGTAATTAATACAATTATATACCTTATTGATATCAAACACATTGATCAATTAGTGATCATTAAAAATATTTTAACTCCTTTTTGTTTTACGGACATTTAAATTTTTGTTTTTATCTATGAGTAAAATTTGAGTACCGGGGTGTTTGTATTGTTTGATTAGACAAGGAGCAGGATATCGGGCTATCCGGCTTTGATGCTTGCCGGATATCCGATATCTGGTATCCGGTATCCGGCCAAACCACTATCCGTTTCGTCACTACTGTAGAAATTTTCAACGTGTATCTATTGAAATTTATTATATAAATAAAAGACGAGTGATACTTTAATCCATAAATTTGGAATATCCAGCGACCGGTTCCATCGCTTTCGCGACTGGTCTTGAAATCGATGAAACCGGTCACTGGATATTCCAAATTTGTGGATTAAAGTTTCACTCGTCTTTTATTAATACAATAAATTACAATGAACTTCCATCAAGAATTTTCACTTACAAACTTAAATGTGTATCTATCGAAATACAATGTTAAACGTGTATCTATTGAAATACAATAGATACACGTTTAACATTTCTACAGTATCTGATAACTTCATGTAAAACTATCAAGCTTTGTTTTTTCTCTCCTGTAAATATCGGAAAATGCAGATTCGATATTATAGATAAGGACCGTCGATTTTCTCATCACTCGCCATGACATTTTTCTGCGTAACGTCACATGTGTCACGAAGGCTGCCATTTTATTTCCGCTCGCAACAGTCAAAGTGTCCATGTAATTTTATGTTATTAATTGAAATTATTTTTTCAACATGTCTATGAAACGAGATTTTTTTATAACAAAGGCCAATTAAAATAATTCTGTTAGTTGGTACATATTTAAAAATATTCAAATTATTGAAGAGTGGATTATTTAATTTTTCGTATATATTTTTACCTTAGAGTAATAATTCACTAGGCATGCCCTTTAGCTCTATTGCATAGAACAAAAGCATTCAAAAATATTGATTTTGTTTTTTAGTTTAACAACAATCGTGTAACGGACGGTTTGCGCTCGCTATTCTCGACCCGAGTACCTACGGCCCGTTATTTTACTGTAATATGTAGCTATTTTCGTGATTAATAATCATATAATGGTTTTTCTCCGTAAAGGTGACTCTATAAGCCACTGGCGTGTTATTACTCGAATGTTTTTGCCTATATCTTAACCGATTCAATTATTTAAATTCCGCGAATACAAACAATTATTTAAACTCCGGCGAACATTTTAAATGCTATTTTAATGTTTAAAATTTACAACAGACCAAAAATCCCGCTAAATAAATAACTGGCTATGTTTTGAGTATGCCCAAATGCTTGCAAAGTGGTTGGATTTCCTCCCTAGGGAGTTATTCATGTTTAAATTTGTTAAAACAAAGAGAGAAAACAATTTTGAGGGGGGAATATGGAAGTCTAAACATTTACAGGACTTATCTTATATCTTATCATTCGCTGGTTTAAGTGGCCACTTTACACGCTGTGTAACGTTCACTATTCTGCCCATGTTTAAACACTTAAACCAGCCAATGATAGGTCATAAGCCCTGTAAATGCCTAGACTTCCATATTCCCTTCTTAAAAATGTTTTTCCTCTCTGTTGCAACAAATTTTAATAAGCGGCTTTTAGACAATTTACTTCGACAGTACTAAGCGACAAAGAAATCACAAGATAATATATTGAAGTAGCGCTAGTGTTGTTTCTTTAATGGTCATGCAGGTTACGGATTTTAGAATAAATATTATTGTATATGATACTAACGAACTTTATGACCTTACGACCGCACGACTTTATGACCGCATGACTGACAATGCACTTGACATTCGTATTTTCACTCATCTTTGACACAAGACAAATCATTTTAGAATAAAAAACCGTATGTTAAGCTCACTTAGTAGATTCGGAAGTTTTGCTTTATGGGTACAAATTGTTGAATTGGTGCCGTTGAAATAAATGTCAGAGTCTTTGTAGAAACGTTGACCAATTCACTTATGATTAATGAAAATCGAACGTTCGAGATTATGATGATGGATAGTGCTTAAAACTTGTCAAAAATAGCTTATACCAATGTATTTAAAACAATTTCAAGTCTTCTAAAGTATAATAATTAGATTACCTAAAGCCAATTATATTACGCAGGCCGATTTCTAAATTATATGAAGTACCTATTTGATACTAGTAGATTTGCCCAGTGACGTACATTTAAATAGACACGTTACATAGGTGTAATAGATGGCATTTAATTCGAAGATAATTACTTTCTTTATCTTTATTCTGAAACGGACTTTTGTCGTGATCATACGTGACGCTGCGAAAAATAATGCCGCCGTCTGTGATGAGAACATACTTAAATTAAATTGTAACTGCGAACAATAGTACATATTACATATAATTTCATTCGTTTATTGTCTGACTAACTTGCTAAACTCCAATATCCAAAAAAAAATTTTACAGGAGGTTGAAAAGACAGTATAATTTCGATAAATCATAGGTACTGTTTTTTCACCCTCCTGTAAAATGTTTATTTTTGGAGATTGGAGTTTTGCAAGTTAGTCAGACGATATACAATCCAATTTATTGAATGAAGTCGTCATGAAATTTTTGTTTATAAGGTGTTTTTATTCAGCGATATTTTACTGCTTCTAGCCTGGCACCTCATTTTCATGTAACAAATTATCAAGATACCTCGCATTTGGTGACCCAATGCAGTGCTCTATGCACCACCGGGTTTGGATAGAGAAATGACTCTGGCGATGATTAGATGTAGGCACCTTAAAAGCACCCCTTAAATACCGTGCAAAGGAACTACTAAAGGAGCACTCGCAAAGGTTTGAAAGTTAAGTTGAAAATTAAGTCGATCCAAATAAGGGTAATCACAAGAGCCCTTACAGGGCACTGCAGATTGAATAAACACCTTGCTAGAATTAATCTGTCTTAAACTTCCAGATAAAGGTTCTGCAGTGCACATGATGAAACGCCTTTACGTGTGTTATGTAAATGAATTTAGATATGTATATATTTTTTTTATATACAGCATTTCTGCCATTTACATATATGTATGTAGTTTAAAGAGTGCTTGAAAAAAGAATCGAGTATCATATACTATACACATTATAAATCACTTGAAATTTTTACATATTTTAAAGTAATAAAAATTATTATAAGTTTCCGATAAAATTACAAAATACTTTAATCAATCAAATTATAACTATTCTAACCGGATTTCCTGAAGTTGATTTGCTCTTTTTGATAAGAACATGTTAATCACTTTATTTTTTTAGTTAGGCCAAAATAATATTATAAACTAAATATCATATCAAAATATGATGCATATTTATTCCCGGTATTCTGTAAACTAAAAATAGGTGACTTGTATTGAGCTACCGTTCGAGAATTTTTAAAATATAGTATTGATGATGTTCTGCTTAACCTAGGTGGTACATATAACGAAATTAACTTCAGTAGATCAGGGTTACCAAACATTCGTTTTATTATTTTAAATAAACTCGTAAGATCGTTCGATGTTCTTCGTATAAATTTTGTTGTGATTTAATTGATTACTAAGAAAACCCATCTTAAACCTGATATATCTAAGAAACTTATTCTGAATTCTCTCAATAAACTCTAAGAAAGTGAAAGAAAGTGAAGCCGCATCCTCGGTGTTGGTTATTCCTGATGATATGAGAGTAATTTTTCTCCTTCTATATAGCCCGATACTTTTAAGACTGAGGTTTGGGAGAGGACATTTAACCACAGATATAAAAGCACTCGCCTTGCATCCCTGCGCTAAGGCTTGGAGGACAAGAATTAATTTAAAGGGACGTGTTACAATAAATCTACACAGGTCGCAGTGACGTCAGGAGCTTATTTAGCGTTGATCCTCGTCAACAAGAATAAGACTAAGGTACCTACCCTCATAATATAATTAAATATCTCATACTTACATGTAAAAGTGGGTTAAATTAACGCTTTGCATAAAAAAATATTCTGGAATTTCAAGAAATATCTATGCATAAAAAACATTAGTAAACACAATCTTATCACCTGCAATATCTACATTATATATATAATTGGGTTGTGATCCCGTGGCTAGTGTTGCGGACTCACGGGCCAGAGGATCGAGGTTCAAACTCCACTCTACCACAACTTGATTTCCATTTCTAATAGTGAGTTATTTACAACTCGTTAAAAATGGCCACCAAAATTGTAATATTTGTGTAAATTATAAAAACGCTAATATTTCTTTTTTTTAAAATCCATATAGTTATTTTATTTATACATTCATTTTTGTAACTATACTATTAGGTTCTGCCTATGAACACAACATATATATTTTTTAAAAGCCAATTACTAACATTTTAATTAGCAAGCTTCGATCTCATTAAAATTTGACATTTAACCAATTTCATAGTAAATTCAAATATTTTATATTACAAGTTAAATGGGATATTAACTACATCAGACGATAAATTGTAAAATAATAGGTATAATAAATATATAGGTGAACGTAAAAGTTTATTTATGTTTAGTTTTTGCACTAGTAAAACATGAGATTTTAATCTCAAAATTGCATATGTTTTTCTCTAGGGTGAGTTATGACTGGTCAACTGGTTGCTAATTATATTGTTTGTATATTTGATGTCTATTGTACAATGCGGTTTGATGAATGTGAGATCACACGTATAAAAAAGCGGTTGATATTTTAGTAATGGCTTCCTTAAAGGACACATTATAACCGTCTGCTCTAGATATTAATGGTTTTTAAAGTTCAAACAAGTTAAATTTTTGCGTGAGATAAAATAATGATTTATCTTAAGCCTTGTTTTGCAACTCATTCTGGTATTAATAATATTATAATTGGTGTATTATATTATTTATGTATCCTAAATATTCACAGTTAATGAGGAAATGTACTAACGCTACGTTTCTGTTATTTTCTACTTTTTTATTGAATGCTTAAAAAATATTTTTATCTTATCTTTATTTATAAAAATCAAAAGAGAAAAATAAAGTGACAAAAATCACTGCACTAACATTTCTGCTCAAAAATATACCGAAAAGATTAGATTTGACAAAATACTATTTTTTCTTTTTTAGATTTGAAAACGTACAGTTAAAAAACAGGTTAATCATATTTCTTTATTATTTATACTTCAAGCACAAAATTTAATGCCTTTTGCCTTTGGCGGGCTAGTTGCTAAATGCAATTTTTTGAACCAACCAAAATAAAAGACTTGTAAAAAAAATTGGTTTAATTTGTAATTTAAAAAAATGTAGGTAAAAATACGAATAATATTTTTTTTATAATTGCTGTTTTTTAGAGGGTAGACTGGTTTTAGATATAAACTTATTGAAATAAAAATTGTTTCTCGCATTATAACTGTGATGAGAAATGTGGGATAAGACTATTTTTTAAAATAGAATAACCCGTTAAGCTTCTATTTTAGAAGCTTGTCAGCGGTTGGGAAAGAGAGAATGTGGATGAAAATTGTGAAAAATACACCCAAAACTCAGATCTTTTGAGAAAATATACCCAGCATAAAAAAATAACCAGCAACGCCAATTTCACAGTTGGCCGTCTAACCAATTGCGCCACACCGTCAGCCGCAATGAGTTTGGAAGAAAAAAAAGAATCCAGAAAACAAAGGAATAAACTATACATAGTAATGTTAGGGTTTAAGGATACGTTATCAACTTTCAGGCGTTTCTTAAAATTTGCCATATAAGGTGCATTTTTTACTTGAAGATGTAGCTCGTTTAAAAGTATGGCACCCTACTAATCATTCATTACAACAATTTCAATACGCGTATAAAATATTGTTAATTAAAACGACCGGTATCAATGTACGTTTAAATTCAAAAAAATATCTTCAGATATATTCTTTTGGATTCATGTGATAATTCGGGAATGTCTCACCTACATTCACAAAATTCTTACAGCACACAGATCAACAGAAATAAAAACCGAAGAAATTGGATTACAAACATAGGCAGTGGTTGCGCGAGTGGTAGGTGGGATTAAGTGGTTTGTGGCTGGATGGACCGCCAGTAAATGAAGGTCCACCTATCCTACCCATCCTGTAATCTTCCAACTTTTGATGTTTGTTTATTTTCCTCGTCTTTATGGCCATGGGTAGCTACGGTTGCTATGAGAACAAATTTCCATATCTATAGCAACCAAAATCAACAATCACATTCTTTCTTCTTGATATTTTCTGCAAACAACCGCGTGAATCATATTTTATCTGCCCGCATGAGCTCGTCTTTTAATCATCTGCCCACATCTGCACACCTTTACATTTTCTGACCAGCGCGCCGCCACATTCATCTTTATATTAGCCGAATTACTATAGTGAAAGTGCTGTGTTTACCGAAAAGGGGGAAACACTACTCAAAAGCCAGAACTTGGAGATAGCATCCGGATTCCTGTCCCTGACCCCTTTTCCTGACTTCCCAGAGGTAGGATTTTTGTCAGCTGTAGTTTGTTTGGCCGTATACCATTCTTGTCTGTATCTGCCATCATCGCGCAAACGCATCTCTTCTTTCCCCGCAAAAATTAACACTGATCAACGATTCAGTCAAATAATACCCACAAAAAATTATAATCACCACCCCAGGCAGAATCGCTCTGCTAACGCCAAAACACACATGTAATATTTTAAAGAGCTTCTTCGTGGTCATTTTAGCCAACATTTTTTTAAAATGATTTATTTGAACATAACGAATTCAATAGTTACAACCATGTTGCTACTCATTTCAGTTCCTAACTGAATAAAAAAAACTGTTACGACTACAAAAAATGAACAAAAAACTTATTTTCACATTTCAATTTATGCAATACAAAAAGTATTCTAAGCATCAAATTTCAATGTTGTTTTTTTATAAATAAGATGCAGTGGTAATTATTTCAATATTCTCTTTCGTAATTATTAAATTTGGAAACATTTATTTCAAAATAGCCAATATATGTTCTCATGTAAAGATAGTATATGAACAATATTTGTAGTGTATTTGCAAAAACCTGTGGAGCAGAAATCCAAAAAATAATTCATTCATTAATTTATTTATTTTCAGTTTGCAAACTGTAAAAGATATCACAATATATATATATATATATATATATATACACTTCATAATATAAAAATAATACAAATTAACATCTTTCACCAATTATACATATGTGAACACCAATAATGACGAAACAAAATTAAAAAATGTTATTTATGTTCAAAGCATTAACTTTGTGGTCAAACATTTTATTTAATGATAGTAAAATTGTATTCAACCCTTTACCAACTTTTTATGTCAACCGGTCTCTAGACGTATCCATCTCTTCGTCAGGACACTCACTACGTCAACATGCAAAAACTAAAACACACTTTCACCTTAACCATCACCGTAACAAAGTATTTACAAAAAAATACATAAATTATATGCAGAGTTAAAGGGGATGCAAACACCACCATGTCCGAACATGCACTAAAATTAGCTTAAATTATTGAAATAGTATAGTATATGAATATGTCAAATTACTAAAACTAAAAAGAAGTTAGGATTAAAATGTTACTCCATAGATTTAAACAAACTCAAAATATTATACAATAATACAAATACGCATATAATTTCATTCCACTTGTATTTATAAATTTTTACCAGTGACCGGGTTTCGTCGTGACCGACATCGTCAGACCAGTCTAACGATGTCGATCACAATCACAGATAAAAATTTATAAATAAAAGTGAACTAAAACTTTATACGTATTTTTATTATTATAATTAAAATGCAGTTCCACCAAGAAATGTCAGTAGAAAAACTCAATATATCAAAATATTATACATTAAACCAATTGGTCAATAAAGAAGTATGAAAATTTAAATATATTTTCTGGCATTGCCTAGTATATACAAGTGAACTAATTCAAACAGATAAATATCACCCGCATCAATAAAGGTTTCAGCTATTTAACTTCACAAAAATCAACAGTTGAAAGAATAAAAAAAATATGGATGTTAAAACGTAGGCAGATTAGTGAATGTTACACGATGTGTAAAGTGACACCTAAAACAGCCAATAACAGGCCATAAGACATGTTAATGTCTAGACTTCCATAACCCCTTCTCCAATATTGTCTCTATCTCCATTCTAATATGCTGAACAATCTGAACATACAATTTTATGTCATTTATTGAGTTTAATCTGATACAATTTTTTAAAATTGTGAAATCATCAAACGAATACGCCTATCTTTCAAATTATGTTGATATTTTAATCTTGGTTTATAATTGCCACAGCCAAGCATTTCATTTTTTACAATTTTAAACATCGTCATCTCCATTTATCATTTTATTTATAATTGATCTGTGATTGCAACCATATTTGCAGATACACTTCGGTTGCACATTGCACAATCAGGTCATCTTTAAGCTTATTAAATGATTCTAAGAGCACGTTTAGAAAGCTAAATACTAAATTAAAAATAGTGCCAAATAACAATAAATAATAATTACTATATAATTTATATTATGACGTTTATACATTAAAATTATTTACTCGTTGTGCATTTCTTTCAACATTGCCTCCCTGGCAACGACGTTGTAACATAAATCAAAATAATTTCTAATGATAATAAAAACATTCTCAATTTTAAAATCAAAAACATTTTTAATTGTGGTACGACATTTTATTCTGTTTGTTTATAATTTTATATAAATCACTCAATTTTAAAAATTATTTATGAAATTTAACTTCGAGTCCTCTTTTTTAAATATTCCCGTCATGAATTATATTATGTAGTGTCTCTCTCTTTCTTTTGTTCTTCTGTTCCTTTCTTACGGTATTTTACAATATAAAAAAAATAACAACTAAATATTTAAAGGGTTTATGAAAATTCAAAAATAGATAGTGAAAAAACATTTTTTTTAACTACTTGTTATTTACTTACTTGCCAATCGGTTTTGAGGATTCTACATGCCGTCATCAAGGTAAAATTTAGAAAATAATGTAATTTTATTAAATATTTTTTACAGTGTTTACATTGGAGGTAATAAATCATTTAAAATCTTTATGACAAATTGAAATTCGTTCATTTGCACTTAGCACTGCACAGTAGCAGCTCCGAAATTGGCCGGTATATAAATAAATAATAATAAGTAGGTAAAAATAAGGTGTGTGATTTTTATTGTTTTTTAAAAAAAATATATTCATACAAATACATACAAATTACAAAAAAAAATAATAACGTTTCCTTAACTCGATGACGCCAAGAGTCCTGTGTTGAGTTGGAATATTTATTTAACTTTTTGTACATGCTGTTATTTGTACATTGGCGGGCTTATTGCCAAATGGCAATTTCTTCCAACCAACCAAAAAAATAATAGTTTTATTTTTATAATTGAAGTTACAGAACATATTTAATGGAAAATCAAAGGATATATAAAAAAAAAAATAAACGTATTTGTTTATAAATTATCTTAAATCAAAACTATTACTCAATGGTAAAAAGGAAAAAAAGAGAAAAGAGGAAAAGAGGAGAGATCAAGGAAGAGAAAGAAGATGTTTCTTCAGACGTGATTTAAACAGATATCTCTGTACTATATTATCATGTAGTAACATCTTTGATAGTGGATATGAGATGATTCCACAGTCGATACAACCTAATGAAAAGTGAAAGCATGCACAATATTAAACAGCAGCAAAAATTAAAATGAAAAATTACTACATTAACACATATTTTAATAAACATCTCGAAAATACGCTTAATAATATATAAATCCATGCAATATCTCGCAGTAGTCTCCTGCAATGGTCTCTTCCCTTAGATAAAATCTAAACTTTTAAACTTCTAAAAATGGCTTTCGTTTTGGAGATTTAAATATGTTCATCCTCTTGAGGCCATAAAAGAGAAATTTCTCAGAGCGAATATTTTACGTGTTTTTGGTATTAAATAATTCAAATTACAGAAAAACCTCATACGAGCATTTTGCTGGGATTCCCTCTTATAACCGCATGACCAGAAATGTGTCTGTGACTTTTTTAAAAAAAAAAGTCTTATGTCCAGTACCTTCATAAATTGAAACAATGTCTCAGATGGGAAAGTGTGGAAACATAGAAGCACCACACTTAGTATTTTTTTTAAACATTTATTAGAAGGTTCATAATAAATGCCGTGCAACCTCCCCAACCCACTATACAATAGGTTGCCACTGACTGAAAAATAGCAAAATACACAGTTCTGAGAGTGCTAATATTCAAGATGTTCCTAAGTGAGCAGAATACATGTCATAACTTTCTTAATCTGAAAACCAGCGATTGGACCTGAAACTCCCATCGTAGATTTTTGTCAATAATCCCCAGTATCCCTCAATATCCCAGATATTACATGTAATCAACTGGTTTTAAAATCCGGTATTGACAATCAGATTTTATTTCCAGATTAACATGAGATTCGGGTGATGATCTGTTACTTTTACTTAACGTGATATATTTGGTTTTATCCACATTGAGGGTAAGTAGATTATTGTCTAGCTATGATAGTTATGATTTAATGAATAACTACTTAGTTAGTGCTTCAAATATATATTTTAAAGATATAATTCATTTTACTGCAATATATTTTTTAAAACACGTATATAAAAAAAAGCTGATTATTATGCCATGTGTTGATCATGTAAAAAAAACTACAATTTATTTAATTATAAACTAACACATTTATACTGTAGGAAGTTGAAGGATTCAATAAAAGAAATAGCAAATGACATGCCTATACGCCCTAATATTGAACATTTTTCTTTAATAATAAATTTGCATTCTTATATTTACAGAAATAGGTTTGGGGGCCATTTTCAACGATTCTTCATTTATTAAGAAATTCATAGTAATACAGCGAATATACATTTCCAATGAAAATTCATAAAAATAAACCAATAACAGGTATCCACAAAAATACATTTTACATAAGCAAGTAGGTATTGAATAAGAATTTGGGTGTTCTGAGAGAGGGTGAGTGGGTAACGGTTTTTGTGTGTATGATGGAACGAGGGTGCGAAATTGAGGATGAGGATGTGTGTATATGTGAAATAATTTACTGATAAAAAATGTAATCAAATTAGGGTCGAGCGGGGTTCGAACCATGATTAATCTAATCCATGATTCCGCAATACGAGCCGTGGAACCACAACTATGGTAAGAGAAATATCTTCTCAAAAGAAAATTTATCTCTGTTATTATCTTAATATTTAAACACCATCCAAAATTGTGGTTTTCTCCGTTTTTGAAAAAAAAAATTCTCTAAATAAATTAAAATAAACTCTTACTATTTAAATTACGTAACGTGTGTTGGCTTTCACAAATACACACAAACATTTGCATAAAGCAGAATTGAAAAAAACATAAGTTGTTAACGTTACTAACATAAATTTAAATGTTGCAAGTTATTTATGTCGTCCACACATTATCTTTTACCGGTCAGCAAACTTGTTTGTGTTATTTGGCATTTTAGAGATGGCATTTTGCTTCGATTACTTATGTAATGAACCAACTTTAAAATGTCAATTCACGCATTTTCGCATTCTAAAAATATTAACTAAGTATAAGAAAAAAAAGAAAATCACAAAATAGCTTGATGTAAAAGAGTATGGTAAGATGCCTGAAAGTATAAAGAATGAATAAAAACTTATTGATTTTTAAAAAAGGTGTTTTGTTTATAATGTAGTATTGTAAAAATAAATATATTAAAATTTAAAAAATGTAAATGTTAGTTAATATAAACGTCATGTTATATTAACGAATATAAGGAAATAAATTAAATAAAATAGTTTAATGTTATTATCTATGATTTTCAAAACTTATCCCATTGAGATTTTTTAAAGTGTTTCATAGAATTTTTAATTATTTATATATATACATACTCGTATGTTGTAGTCGGATTGTTATTTTAGGCGGACCGCATATTGGCTAGCTAAATTATAAAACGACTCCGTATTGTAAATCAGCTGATCGACGATTATTTGTGTTGCATTTTGGCTAACCGAGTCATCAGCCGTAACGTTCGACCGGCTGCAAATCGCGCCCGATTGTTCTTTAGAGTTCTTTCTTCTACCACTTGAGGCGTCGCATGTCGTACATTGTTGCCATTGAGTAAAAACGACGTCCTGTAGTAAAACTGTTCCAAAAATATAATGAAATATCGTGATAAAATGTAAAAGGTGACTATGGTTTCGTGCGAAAAACGGAAATCCACTCAATAATACTGAGAGAAGAAATATGACTTGATAAATATAGCCAACGTTTATTACTTTATAATTAAAAGGAAAATACCCGAATTCCCAACGGTGCATGTAATACCTACGGAACAATTGCTAAATGTGTTATTTGTTGGTTTATTATTTTTCAATTTTTGTATTTACTTTGTTATGTGAAGTAAGGTTATGTTAGGATAGGATGGGTTAAGTTAAGTCAGGTTAAATAAGTTTGAATTAGGTTAAGTAATTTAACTCTTTTTTTTAAATAACCAATCTTAGCCTAACCTTACCCAACATCGTATAAAAAAACAAATACGAAAATAAAACAATCACTGTTTTAAGTAGCAGGAAATACAACAAATCTAACTCAATTGTATTAATTACTAATGCCGAAATAGACGTGTTTCCTTTTTTTAAAAGTTATTCGTATTTTTATATTGGTCATCCTGACGATCTCTTTTAAATATCTGAAATCTTCACCAATTTAGAAAGCAGCCAAACATTTCCAGCCAAATTGTAAAATACCAACCATTGATATTAATAATATGTAGTATTTGCTTAGAGTATATATACTCTAAGAGTATATGTATAAACTTGAAATGTATGTATTAAATATAATATGAATATGTATATGCGAAAATATATGTATTAACAGAGAATACTCCGTTTTCATTTTGCATTAATTGGTTTTATATAGATTCCCTGTTATTAAGAATGTTTTTTTTTTTGCAATAAATAAATAATAAATAATAAATAATAAATAATAAATAATAAATAATAAATAATAAATAATAAATAATAAATAATAAATAATAAATAATAAATAATAAATAATAAATAATAAATAATAAATAATAAATAATAAATAATAAATAATAAATAATAAATAATAAATAATAAATAATAAATAATAAATAATAAATAATAAATAATAAATAATAAATAATAAATAATAAATAATAAATAATAAATAATAAATAATAAATAATAAATAATAAATAATAAATAATAAATAATAAATAATAAATAATAAATAATAAATAATAAATAATAAATAATAAATAATAAATAATAAATAATAAATAATAAATAATAAATAATAAATAATAAATAATAAATAATAAATAATAAATAATAAATAATAAATAATAAATAATAAATAATAAATAATAAATAATAAATAATAAATAATAAATAATAAATAATAAATAATAAATAATAAATAATAAATAATAAATAATAAATAATAAATAATAAATAATAAATAATAAATAATAAATAATAAATAATAAATAATAAATAATAAATAATAAATAATAAATAATAAATAATAAATAATAAATAATAAATAATAAATAATAAATAATAAATAATAAATAATAAATAATAAATAATAAATAATAAATAATAAATAATAAATAATAAATAATAAATAATAAATAATAAATAATAAATAATAAATAATAAATAATAAATAATAAATAATAAATAATAAATAATAAATAATAAATAATAAATAATAAATAATAAATAATAAATAATAAATAATAAATAATAAATAATAAATAATAAATAATAAATAATAAATAATAAATAATATGCATGAATATATGTGTGTATTTATGTTTATGAATGCATTACAAGTGCCCCGACTAATTACGGATTTTCTAGCGAGTCGCTGCAAGTTCATATGCACGGGTCATTCCTAATTGTGTCTCTGTCCTTAATAAATGCATAAACACAATATTATTAATAAATAAATAATAAATAAACTTATAAAATGACAATACGGCCAAACTCTTAAAAACGCTATTCAATGTTTATACTTCTTTTTATAATCTACAGAAATTCCAATTTTTAAGCACTTCATTAAGGTTAGAAAATTACTTTATTGAAACATCAATCATAAGGAAGTAAATCTATTTTTTTAATTAATTAATGCCGTCATTATAATTAACTACATTTTAATTATATCTAAAAATGCTCAAAATCTAAATCACTGTTTCTTTTAAACAGCCATTATGCAAAATACTTATTGTTCTCAAAATAATTCGGGAACTCAATGCATTGTTTTAATAGATTATTCATTCTCACGAAATTTTGAGAAAACTTATTGAAAGTGAAAATATCTTTTACTTTCTTTACAAGTCTTCCTTCGTCTTTCCATGTGTAAATACTACCAAATGCTTACTAATTTCTCATTGTATTTTCAATAGTTTTCGCACGTTCAAATGCAATCGTTTTCATGAAAAGACATTTCAGATCATTCAGGAGAAATATTTATATCTTTGTGGGGACCAGAAAATAAGTAGCGAGATCTTTTCATTGTCTATGCGCGCAGTACCCAATGGTCGTATATAATTCATTTTATTTATTTGAAATATATATTTGAAAATTCATGTCCTTTTCGGATACATGGAACAAATCAACATCCAGAGCGATGTTGTTCAGAATAGCGGTAGCCCTTCCAACAGGCATAACCGTCGTCATCAGCAGGTTGGTCCTGTATATTGGATTATGAAACAATCTATGCTGACTACGTCTTAGATTCGGAACATACAAACTAATGCTCATAATCTTAGGGCAACATACCCGCCACAGATTTCCTTTTTGTTCTGCAAGTTCTAGGACCGACTTTCACATGCACTCGCCTATCTCTAGGCTCTACAGATATGGTAATCAGTATGAGGACAAGGCTGATATATTTGGTTCTGGACTGAATAGTTATAAAACGAGTATGATTTCTTTTTTTCTCTCGCAATATAATTTTTAAACTTTTCTTTATGTTTATGAAACTCGGTCGGGTAAAGCCAAGGATAGTATTTCTCATGTAGAGATATCTCAGAAACTTATTTTGATTTTTTTCTATCGTAAGAGAGTACTTCAGTTCATGTGGTCCCCAAATCATCAAGCCACTCTCGAGTCTACTTCTCAGTAAGCGGGTATTTTTGAAAACCCTGGCAGTACTCAGAACAAATCCTTACATCTGCAACACGTCACTCGCCTTTCTCTGCCTCCACCAGCATTTAAATTCAAATATAAGTATTCTTTATTTGATAAAATAAAAATAAAATTAATAGAACAACTTTGTTTTTAACCACTAATTTTTATTTTTCACCCACCGGTTTCAAAGCAAACAAGCTTCTTTGTCAAGGTTTACGTTTACGCATAATAATAAAATAAATAAAACAACATGATAGAAATAAAATAAAAAGGAATCAATTCATTAGTTACGTAAACCTTGACAAAGAACCTTGTTTGCTTTGAAACCGGTCGGTGAAAAATAAAAATTAGTGGTTAAAAACAAAGTTGTTCTATTTATGTTATAATAATGAATAACCACAAAGTTAGTGCTTCAAATATAAACTTTATATTCTTTATTTGGTTTGTAAAACCACTATATTTGCGTGTGTCAATGAAACCATAAACTGTAAATAACTTAAAATTTTTCATTTCTATATTTTCTTGAGGTTAAATCTTTTAAATCCTTTTAATTTATAGGTATCACATGAACTACAAAACTGCTATAAACTTTTATGGGAAGTATGCCCCGACAAATTGGTGACCCGAACGTGATCGAAGAAGGCACCATTTACCTACATCATGATATTCAATATCGTATTATTCTTCCTCTTGCCTACATCCGCTCTCAAGTGGAGCATGTGTACATCACCAGACGCCTCCAGGAGACTTTATCTCCAACCAGCACTTTCGCTTTCTCCCACGTCAATCCCGCGTCCGTAAGTTCCACTGAATAAAACCGAAGTTGAAGAATACACCTGGTGTAGGGGCTCGGAGCTCATAGAGTTAGGGATACTTTATTATTTTTTTTTGTAATATGTATCTTACCCGGAATAAAACCACTTTGGTTAACTCTCAGAATCTGCCGTACAAAAATTCTTATTTTGCCCAAGAATAGGTGTCCAAGAATCTTTTCTGGAAATCTCAGAAGAGTTATTCCGCAGTAATTATTTCACTCCAAAGGATTGGCTTTCTTGTGGAGTGCAATGATCGTCCTATTTATTCAATTTAATATTTGTAAATGTTTATTTTAACTTTATTATTGTGTTTTTTAAATTATGTATTCAACCATATATTTATTTATTTATTTTATTTTATTAACATAAACGGCAAATCTGCCTTTTACAAAAATTTATAATACTAACATATTTGGCTTAATATATATATTTTTTTAAAAAATAAATTTACTTATACCCAAGATTTATAAAAAAAAAATTTGCAGGATTTATATTTAAAAAATTAACCTTAAAATTATACATCATATTCAGTAAAAACAGTTCAAGAATAAATGTAAAAAACAAAATTAAATAATAAAACATTCTAACGTAATACAACAAAAAAATCATAAGTACTGAATCATACAGCTGGGCAAAGTAAACAAAAAACTGTATATATTATGAAATGCATTAATAAATAAATATAATTACCATGCACCATCTTTGAAAAAGTTCAAAAGATTTGTTCTATAGGAACAATACCCTACACTAAATATATCAGATACGTGGGAATAACTATTGCCTAGTTCATGAAGATATGTAGATATGTTACTTTTTTTACTGTATTGTATTATTTTGTATTTATTTTTAATGACGATTAATATCCGAATTAAATTATAAAATTACTATAAATTATTAATAACATATTGTCACGTATTATTATATAACTTTTCTGCATTCCATTTTTCGACATGTATATTTTTTTGTTATTTATATTTTTCTATTATTATTTTATATATTGTTTTGATTATTTTGTATATGGTTTAATATGTTAATAAGTGTTTTTGTTTCAAATATAGAAGAGTCCCGACTTAACACGGAATTTTCCAACAAGTCGGGACATAAAAAAATTATAATTTTGCTCTATGATAAAATTGTGTATTTTGTGCATTAAATAAATAAATAAAATTCCTCTGACAACGTTCTTCGTCATCATTTAATTACTAATTACTCAAAATTCTTAACTTTTGAGATACCCCAGTACAAAATTGACGTTATTGAATGGTCGGGTTCCTTCTTTTAATTCTTCCTGAAATGAAGATCCCGTTGGTTTTAGATAAGAGTCAGAAAAACAGAGAACCTATGGTTTTTGCGGGTCAGCCATGGCTATTAGTAGCCAGTAAAATCAAAGTTATTGTAATTGTAAAGTCGCTCCTAGAAGACCCCTGATACACAACGCATTTAATCTACATATTGGTAAGTTTTTAAGGTTTGTATAAGTATATTATAAAGGTAAGTACGACAATATTATTTTGTAAAGGCTTCAATACGAATTTTTACCATGCTCAAATTTAACGCACGAGCAACAGCAAAACCTTTTAATCTTACACATTTTGTACATGAGCATGAGGAATTTTATGAATCTATTGAATTGATCACGTGTCCTAAAAGTGAACAATATTTTAAGCAAATGAAACAAATTGACAACGTTAATATTATTTCCATTAATCACAAATCATCTTAAAACCAAAATGGAAAACCTTCGTAGGAAGACAATATGGAAATGGTTAATTTACCGAGCTTGTAGCGAATTGCGCATTGGTTGGTTTTAGTGGTCGCTGTGGAATACAAAAAAAAACAGATTTCATATTCAATGACTTATTTATTATTTCTACCTTTTCATTAAATCAAAATCAATTAAAGATTATTTTTAACTCTTTGTCTTAAAGTCAATAGTGAAAGTCCTTTCTAAAAAAATATCACCTGCGTGATATCTATCAGCGAATTGTTTTTGTTACAAAATTGAATTATAAATTGGATTGAAAAGTTTTTTATCATTTAAAGTCCTTTGAATTATTTCAAACTTATTATATATATATGGGTGTATTTATCACTTAAATATACATACACTTTTTGTGCTGTAATTATTAAAAAGGCTTCTGTGCGTTTTCATAAAATTAAAACAAAAATAACACGGTAAAAAAAAAAAACAATTAAATTGGCTTTAACTTATCAGTACCTATTTCATGAATAAAGGTTTATTTTAATGGACTGTAGTTACAATAAAAAATGAAAATAAACTGCCTGATGTCATCACAAATACTTTTACCTCTCACTTACATGATTTGATAGCAAAATAGATTTACAATAAGCTAAAGTATACAAGGCATCGTATGCGTGCAAAGAATATTTTCTATTTTATGTGGGTTAATAAAAAATTGTACGTGGTTTAAATTTCTAAGGTACTTAATACTATAATAGGTTTAAATATTAAGTGATATTTTTCTTATGCGGCTCATGTAATTGAGAAAAGGTGTGCTTTACGTACATAGACGAATATAAATATAATACAGTATACAGGTACAAATCATACCCTTTTGCGTGACACGAAATCAATATTTATTCCATCTGCCAGTCTGTAGCTCTCGGTATGCACAACACTCTTTCCTCTATCGCGCTTGTTTAAATTATTATTCTTTTTTCGTATTACATGTTTAACATGCCCCTGAATTTATTTAAAAATAAATTACGACTCATTATATCTGCCTGCGATACCCTCCCACTTGTTTTTTTATGATGCACACGCTTTCACACATCTGAACACTTACTCTCATACGAATACATTATACGCATGCAAAAATTAAATTGCACTATAATTTAATACGTATGATTATTATTTCGAAACTTCGCTGGTCTATCTTATAACTTTTTCCATATTACGTAATTTAATTCTTGTTGAATGAATGTTTCTATAAGATAAATAAATAGATACTCGTGTTTTGGGTGGTCAAATTCCTCTTTACAAAAAATAATAATTAAATGTGGGAAATCGCGAAGTTAGGTGTTTGCGTTTCAATTTACCACCGTTTTTAGGTCTTTTGTACTATACAAAAAAAAATAATAGATTTATTCATTTCAGTACAGTCCATTCAAATCGTTTACACCCTCTGCTTTATGTTTGCGAAGCAATAATTTTACGTGTAAATAATTATATTACACCTACTAACACAAACAAAATCCTTGTATTTATTTGGTTCACCGACAGGCACTAACACATGCTAATTAAACATTCGAACGCACTGTACTTAGGTATATTATATTGAAATTAAAAATATTACAAAATACGGACAACCTATTGTTTACTCTTTTGTTTTTTCTTTACGTTGATTCCTACATTATTTGTTTTATTGTTGTCATTATCATTATCATCAACTGAAAACAGATCATTTCGATCTTAGGACTTAAATGGTTCGTTCAAAAATAGATTAAAGGTGCTAGTGAAAGTGGTTATTAATTTCTAATCTAGGAACGAAATATTTAAAAAATAAATGGTATCAAAACATAACTGAAGATCGAAATATGATGATTATTTTTAATTTATTTAAAAGGAAAAACTAAAAATATCATTCAATTAATATCTGTACCTCAGAGGCAGACGGATGCAAATCCAGAATTTGATGAAATGACATTTTGATTTTCGTATCCAGTTTATGATCATGCCCATTGATTTTGATAAAATGTAAGTGTTATAACGAAAGAACCAATGTACAAATATATATATACAAGGATACTGAAAATACAAATTAATCCTATAAATAATTAGAAATAACTAAGAGAATGTAGATTCATTGGGCATGTTTTAAATATTTTGCGTTTGGATTTGCATCCGTCTGCCTCTGAGGTACAGATATAATATTTGATAAATTTACTATAAGGCACTATTATTCAAAGGGGATTTCAAAGATCTATTATTACGAATAAAACAAAAAAGGGTAAAAGTGAATCAAAACGGCTTTAAAATAATTATTTTAAGTACACGAAATACTTTGAAAGAGGTACATATATTAAATATTAATTTAAAAAATAATTTGTTGACGTCAATTATATTAATGTCAACAAATTTAGTATTGAATAATTCTTATTTTTTAATTATGCAAGTAACTTACTTTTTTAAAACTATTTAACTCACTTGTAAGTTCCGACAAATTTTGTAACTCAAATTTTATTCTTAGCAATGTATTCGTGACAGGAATACGAAAGGATATGGTATTTACTGTAGATAATCGTAATAAAATAAAAAGTAAATTTTCAGTAGTTGATATGGTTCAAATTAAAGTTGCTAAAGGTAATCATAAGGTTAATCGTTTTCTTCAATAATAATACGAAAATATTAAGTGTAACAAGAAAAAATTTCAGCTTACCTGTGTTCCTAGCAACAAAAAAATATATTTAAAAAAGTTTTTCGATTAGTACTTTGTATTGGAAGACCTTCAATCAATTTGAAATCTGTCGTAGGAGCATATTAATAGTACTAGTATTGACTTAACTACTTCCTACGAAGCAAATATTGATTTACATAACAACAAGTACCGGAATTTAATCGCTCTCATTCTCGCTTTTGCTTTCATTGAAATTATCTCAGATATTAAGAGTAAAAGTTTGGATGGTCTAGAAGAGCTATATACGACGTCATTATAACTTAACGGGTGAATGAGTTGCGCACTAGAAATCGTTCATTTGAATTATCATTTTCGTCATATCGAATTTGTCATTGAAATTCTGTTTTCTATATTTGCGGTAATCGGGAACACTCAAAAATGGGTGATGATATTAAATGCTCCCACGATTGATTAAATATATTTATGGTAAATAATAGTGAATTTGATAATGACAAGTTCTATTTCAATTAAATGGTATTTTACGAGTAGGTAGATAAGCGAATTATATTGTAGGGATAAATGGATTTTTCAGATATGATATTCACGCTCGATATGATTTTGTTACAGTTAATATGAACGTTGTTAGACAATGGTTTTAGGGTAAAAAACTAATAAAAAAGTCCTGAAGGAAACAGTGCGATTGAATGAAGATGCATCAAAGAAACCACTGGAAAGATATGAACAGTTCTGCTAACACGCCGTGAGTCAACTTGATATTGCTAACCATGAAATTGACGCAGTGAAGAGATCGAGTCAGTCGGAAATCATCAAGCTCCAGACGATGCTAAAAAAATCCGACATCCAAGTTGCTTCTCTACAGGAATCTCTTCCACAAAAAGTCAAAGAAATCGAGGACATGTAATAAATCAATTGTTTTACTATAAACTTTGATGTTGTATGTGTTAAAATGTTTTTTTTCTATAATCTAGAATTCTTAAGAGTATAAGTTCGTAAATAAAGAATAAATTGAAAATATCCATGAAAAAAATATTTTTTTGTGTACTCGTATTAAAATTGGTAAAAAGTATGAATTATAAAATAACAAGCTTTTTATATTTTTTGAACGTTCATACAATTACTTATAAGTTTTTTTTTCATAAACTTATTTGCAAGGAGATATTATGCAAGTAATATATAAACAAGATCTGAAAGACCTCTCTATGGTGTAAGGGTTTAAGGCAATTACTAATAAATACCTTATGTGTCGTATTTGCTTATAACGTTATAACCTAAACTTAATTTTTTTAACTGGTTCAAAGTATTTCTAATACAAAATTATCTTTTTTTATCGATAATTCTATAACTGGTAATATTTTATTCTTTTATATAGTTTATATTTCTTAGCCTTTCTAAATTAATAATATTGTTTTAAATGCTCTGTATTACTTAAATTAAGCTTACATGTATGTATATTTAATTGTATTTGTAACTAATATGTAAAAGGCACTATGTGCCGTTTATTTCAATAAAAAAAAATGTGACCTGTTAAATTATTTGTTATCTTACTGAAATATAAGACTTGTGCGAATTAAGCCACGTGAAATTATAAGCTTGTAATATTGTAACCGAATAACCAACTTAACTTATGCAATAAGAAGTACGGGTATGCAATCATTTTATTATTATTTACGATAGTAAAAAAACTTTTTACTGTTGCAGTTTTATTGATTTTATATACATTTTACACATTTAATGGTTTTCTTGATGAAAGTAGTATTTTCTCTCAAACCAGGTCGTTAAAACCCCATAAATTATTTAATTAGTTACTGTTTGGTTTTCTGGTAGTACTAAAAATGTTGTATGTTATTTAGAAGTTAGTTTCAACGTTGATTATTTATTTTGACGTAACTTATTTACATGATTGTGTGAAATGTTATAACATATATGTCAAATTGTAAAGATGGTCTTATTTAACGTTCACGATAAATGAAATTAACATAGTTCCTGTTAAGTTTATGTAAATTGGAAACAAACATTTCTGAAAAACATCACAAAAATTTTAATGACTAAAACATTCAATCATGCATTACATCCAAATGATATATAATTTCCCTTGAATTCTTCGTAAAATCGTAATAATTACCACAATCGCGATGCTAAGCGGAGCATATCGCCCCATCCAGTTGCCTTAACAAATCAGATAATGATTTACATATTATAAGTGAATAGTTATACCGTGTACACATTCCATATTTGCCGATGCTTAGCTTAGATTAATATCGAGTTTTCCTTTAAGAGGGAAGTACGTACTGAAAATCCTTAAATCAGTTATAAAGAATGGCAAAACTTTTTACATTTGAAATCATTTAAGGCACATAAATAATAAATTACGTATGCAAATAGGTTTTTTTTATTTTGCCTTTACCTCACTGATATTAAATTAAAAAAGAACTACGTGTATTAGGTATAAAGTAAAAAGTTAAACTTAAATTAATTAGTTCGAAATATATTTTCTAAAGAAATTGTACATCCATAACCAAGGTAAACAAAAATCTAAATGTTTCAATCAAGAGCGTACAGCTAGGGTTTCCTCGGACAGCGGTGCCCGTATTTTAACGGCCGTAGTGAACGGTGATACGGTGGACAGCCGTCATAATGATGACTAGAGTGTGGTTTCCTAGGAAAACGGTGTTATCAACACCATTTAACACCGTTTCCATAGGAAACCACTCTCTAGACGACGTTACGACGGCTTCTCACCGCATCACCGTTCACTACGGCCGTTAAGATACGGGCACCGCTGTCCTAGGAAACCCTAGCTTAAGTGTTCAAGAGAAATGTATGATAAAATGGCACCCAGTGGAGCACAGAACACCGCACTGGTAAACCAAATGCAGCGTATTTCAAGAATTTGTTACATGAAGGTAAGGAGATCAGTCCCACGCTTCAGGTGCTAGTCTAGGAAGAGTGAAATATTACAGTAATTTATCATTACCTTGGTAATCTATTTTGCAATACAATAATGTTTTTACTTTGTATGTTTGAGTTATGGTACCGCGTAGTTAAAGATGGGTAATGTAATTATATATTTTATTTGTCGATTTTTTACCGCAGTATTCTCAACAATGAGATCAATAATGCAACAAAATAAAATGACATATATTTAAAACACACTTTGAAATTTGGAAAACCATCACAGGTGAAAAATTTACAAAAAAACAAAGAAATATCCAACAGGGGTGGAAAAAAACTATAAGCGGTCAAGTGGTCTGTCACATGAGGTTCGAATGACTGTGTGATTGAGGCCCGAAGGGGCAAATCTCCTAGCATGTATCAGTTGACGATAGTATTAGCCATTATGCGGAAAGCTTTTTTTTGTTATCTGTTTGGTTTTGCAAAGTAAATAAATTAACATTCATAATAAATACGTTTATTCTTAAATTTAATTGTGTTTTTTTTCTCTCTTTTTCAACATTTAAAAAAATATTTTAATCATTTTATCAGGTTTTGTTGCGTTTTTTTTTTCTTTTTTGTTCTAAATTCAATTTTGTATTCTCAAACCGTTAAAAACAAAATAAATATATCATGTTTATTATTTTATATGCGTACAATACTGCTATCTATACTCTTTTATTTGAATATCAATTAAAATTAATGTCTGAGCAACCGATGACAAACTATTATATAGTTTATCGGGACAAATATATTTCAATACAATATTATACATATATTTTTAAAAGTTTACTAATATGGTTATAACAAGTGGATTCATTGAATAAATAAATGAATAAAATAATTTTAAAAATAGATAAAAAAATATATTTTACTGTTACGTTAACCCTCTGCTCCTTGGTGGTACAAATTTGTCTAAAATGATAATGCATTTGATATAAATTATCACTGTCGGTACATACTTGAACATTTTTTAGTAGTTTTGGCATTTTTGAGTAGAGCTGTCATCTATTTAGTTGTATAAAATTACTATTCCTTTACAAACCTCACGAATTTAATTATGAGAGCTCTTTTTTCTTTCTGAAAGTTCTTTTTTTTCAAATATTCTTGTGGGTTGATTATATTGCGGGTTTTTAATTTATTTTTGTAAATGTATCGTATTGGAAATTATATATTGCAATTCCTCGACGGTGTAAATTTGTGCCATTATTTTTTATACATTAAAAGTTTTAAAAAAACAAGGAAAACATGTGAGCCATAAATAACATAATACAAAAAGAAAATGTTTGAAAACTCTACTATGCTCAGGAAAAAATGGTTATAAGACTATCCACTTAAAGTAGAAAAGTATCTATGTAGCTTTCCCGCCCCGACTGACCGGAGTGTGATCTCACGCACATTCATATCTCGTTCACCTAATTTCACATAGAAATCCGCCATATCATGAGACCTGTCTTATTCTGAACACACCTTCACTTATTGCTATCACCATAACAGAACTCGTTATTTTCTTTTAACAGGAGTAACGAAGCGCTAGCGGTCGAACAATGTTTTCATTTGAAACAATTGCATAAGTAATAAAACTAAAATAATAAAATGTTAAATGTAATTAAATTCGTTTGTCTAATTTTCATGTACTTCAGTACTCTGTTATATTGTTTGCGTTCACATAGCCAAATTAACTATTATTCAACGTAATAATCCCACGATATTTTCGTACATTTTGTATTTTTATTATCTTATTAGACCCCGATGTATAATAACATGTTTACCTTTCTTTAATGCTCAATTTGGGATACTTCATTCGCAAAATTTCTACTTGTTCTTATTTTTTGAGGTTGGAGTTAGTGCTATACAAGCTCCTGACATCATTGCAACCTGTGAAGATCTATTGTGCGAATCCTCGTAAATAGTTATCGTCCTCTAAGCCCAAGCCTTAAAGAGCCTAGCTACTGTGAGGAAGGTACGCCCAGATACGTAAAGTATCGGGCAATTGGGTAGGGAGTGAGCTCTTTAAAATCCTCAGGTTGTCACATTCACGTAGAGATTGTATATATATTTCCACATCGGCACTGCAGAACCTTCATCTATAAGTTTTGGAATGATTCATTTTAACGAGGTGTTTTTTCAATCTTCGTGCCCCGTAAGGGCTCTAGTGATAACCCTCACTTGATTTTGGCTGAGCTTTATTTGGCCAAAAAAATCCTTGGCAAGTACCCTTTTACCAGGTCTTTCATATGGTGCTGGCCAGGTACTTTTTGCCAGAGAATTATGCTTTGCACAGTAGGGCTTAGAGCCTATGGGGGCTGTTTCAGCTTCCAGCCTTGCCAATTCATCAGCTGCCTCGTTACCGTCGATGTTTGAGTGTCCAAACACCCAAATCAATATTATGATGTTACACTCCCGGCACAATTGGACGCCTGTAGGCAATCTAAGGTTAATTTAAAATCGATCTCGATCAAGCTCATTGTTTTTGTATTGTCTGCTTACAAACATTTTGGCTCTAAAATATCTACTTGCTAAAAAATATGCTTTTCTAATGTGCTTTTCATAACAGTTCTCCATAAAAATAATTGAAAAGTTTTCGTAAGATCCTAAATAATTATTTATAAGTTTATAATTTTTCCTTTGAAAATTTTCTATGAAACAAATTTTTTTTTTTTACGAAAATGAAAACGTTTTAAAAAAAGCTTAAAGTATATTCGTGGTAACCTGTAATTAATTCAAATAAATTATTTTACGTGTTCTATAATTTTACTTGCTAGTATTGGTAAAAGAAGAACGCGTTTACTTAAACCAGAGAGTGACAAAGAATAACAAGATAATAATATAAAGTTGTAGGGGTGCATTCCAAAATCTGTCGAACTTCACTATCCAACATTTTCTACAGCCTCTAATGTATACGAAACTGCAACGCAATAAAAAAAAGCAATGGTTTATAGTTATGCACAAATTAGAGTATAACGAAAAGATTCGCCGCTTGAGCGATTTGACAAATTCACATGTGCTTAAGGCCAAAGAAACTAATGTTCTGCAATGCACTTTAATCCAACTCTACATTCCGATACATCTATTTAACTTTAGTACGGAAAGTATCCGACGGAGTGGCTCTTCTTTATCTTCCATTCGAGAGAAACTTTTGCCATAAAACATTTCTTTCATTATTCGTAGTCAAACCAACATAAAGTGTATTTAAAAGCCTCGTTTATAATGCAGTTAAAGTAATGCACATTCCTGATTTAGCATTTTACAAAGTAAACATGCATTGTATTATAACATTTTCATAGCGTTTTCGTGTCAAAGAGTACTGTATTATATAAATATACTTATTTTTATAACTGTCTTCTAAGTATTGATGTAAAAATATGTATCTTAGAACTGGCTGAACCATATTAGATAGAGACTAACCTAACCAAAGGACACTTCATATTACTGACGCACTTAACGGTAGGCGAGGAGTGTTTTAGGGTCATAACGCATAACCCTCCAGAAATATAACAAGTGTGTCATGAATATCAAATAATAAAAACCACAACTTTTTGTGCTTACCTATAAATGTGCCAGTATACAGAATATTTTAAGTGCAATTTTATGAGGTATTATTAAATATGCACTCGACCTTTTGGCATTTTATTTAATATTTCTAAATAACAGGCAATTTTATACGTTCAATAATAGCGCATGCGCCGATAAATTTAAAAACCAACCAATTGCGTGGAATGTTTTTCAATCGCGTTTTATAAATGATTTACCAGAAAAATTTTCAAAGTTTATCGCGAACAGGTCCTTTTAATCTTTTTTTCACACTTACTTACTCTTACTCAGCCTTCTTCTTGATTTCATTGCTAAACAAAGGCCTTCCGTTTGGACCTCCACAATTCCTCGTCATCTGCCACCCTTTGCCACTTTGGGCCTGCAACTCTTCCGATATCGTCGGACCATCTGGTGTGGGGCCTTCCTACGCTTCTGCGTCCCGTTCAAGCTTGTGTGGGATCGAACCCGTAGATGAGCGCAGGGGTACGCGTGCGTCGAACAGTAACTTATTTCTTCAGGTGTATTGGGATACCTCTTGATATCATAATATTTAATAATTTGTTTAATTTTCTATAATTTCTATCTTTTGATGATAAACAAACAATATTTTTTAAAAAAACAAAAAAAAATCCTATAATAGTTCGCTCCTGTCTAATTTGCTGAAAACGAATGCAAATGGTCGAGTTTAAGCCCACCTCCACCCCTCATTCACAAACACAAAATAACACTCGACATAAAGACTAGATTTATTATCTCCGATGAGTCGACACTATTAAAATTATACAATAAGATTAAATTCTATTTTTAATTGAATCGGCATTCACTTCGTAACACTTCATTATAAATTATTATGAAAATAAAACTTTGTTATCAGTGTTACACAAGAAATAAATTCGACTTAATGTCCTGTCCATGTTTTCATATCTGTACTTAAGATAACCATCCATTCATATGCCAACACCTAAGATAAGAATAAAACCCCCCTGCTCTAAGTTTCACTGATTAATCTGTTTATTTTTTGTTTAGATTCGATGACATTGTGAACAATATTCTGTGTTTATTATATTAGTTTGATATCACCCGTCGATGGGAGGAGTGCTCTCCCGAAACTATAGTTGTGTTTTTGTAAAATAATAAAATTGTGTAACACTGATAAAAAAGTTTTATTTTCATAATAATTTAAGATTACATTCATTTATAAATTGTACCTTGATAGGAGCGCGCTATCAAATTAATCACAAGTGGCTAAAAATAAATTATTCTAATTTTAATGAAATACGGTATTTCAAAATAAAACTTTCGCGTTAAGAACAGCATAACACAACATTGGCGTTCAATGTTTCTTCTGAATTCTAGAAACTATTCATAGTTAAATTTCGCTGAAATTTCAACAAATGTTTAAGCACTACAGACACTGCATCCATTTCTAAAGAATGTTCAAAAGAAAGAAAATGTGAAGTTGGCCTTTCTGATAACAATGACTTAAACTGGAGGTCACACTGCGACATTTTTAAATACATGCACTTCTATGTAACAAAATCAGGTCGAAAGAAAAGAACCACTTTCATTCGTTAAAACGCTCACAAATCGACGTAGAAAGTATTGAGAAACACAAGTTGGGTCAAGTTGTCACAGTAATATATCATTTTAGAATATTGTTTCATATAATCAATTATGACCAAAAACTTCCATGACTAACGAAGAATCTCAACTATAGTAGGTACGAGTAATAAACGGGTTGTGATCTCGTGGGTAGTGTCGTGGACTCCGGGTTAGGAGATCTGATGTTCGAACCCTGCTCTACCACAACCAGTTTCTTATTTTCGAACACAGTTTGTTTGGACAAAAAAAAATGTGTCCAAAATTGAAATATTCGGGTAAATCACCAAAATTAAAAGATTTATTTATTAAATAAAAAAATAAAAAAAATATTTTTTTTTTCTGCTCTTATACAAAAAAAATAACATGGTAGAGAAATAAAAAAAAGATTATCAAATTCAAATACTTTTACAAAGAATGTTTTGCGTTCTTATGATTTACCCAAATATTTCATTTTTTTGCCAATTTCAAAAGGTCGAAAATAACTTTAAAATAAGTTGTTTTAGAGCGGGGTTCGAACCACGTACCTTTTTTACGTAAGTTTGCTACACAACTACAGGACCATAATTTGGTATTTGTGTTTACCTAAATGTTAATTGCCAAGGACAAGTCACAAATCGGAGTGTGGTTCTCTGGTAGTATCGTGGATACTGGGTATGAATTCCGAGGATCGCTTCCCGCTTTACCACATCTTAATTACCACTCTCTGTTACGATAGTTTTCGACTTTTTTGAAAATCCTTTCCAAAATGAATATTGTTATTTATAATTTTAAATCAATTTAAAAACTTAATTAATGTGTTTTCTGTACAACAATATTTTACCCACGAATAAATTAATATCAATAAATTATGAAGGGGTTAAATCAAATAAAACATATAGGTTAATGATAAGATTACCAATAATGAGAAAAACAGCCTCAAACATCAACGGTTTAAAATTGTAGGTCCAATAAATTATCCGAAGAAATTAAAGAAATAGAAAGCCTCGAAATGATTATAATCATTTTTTCAATAAAGTTCCTTATAAATTTTGATATCAAATGCGATGCAAGTAGTTCTTCAGATCTTATGAACTAAATCAATAAATCATGAATAAATAAAATTGATTTATTAAGGTCAGAAATAAAAACGCAGTTCTTCGTATTAATTTTTTTTAAATCGTGTAATAAATTTGAAAAGAAATGCATAAATAGTTTGCTACATAGTGTATATCATTACTTTTGTTTAACAACTTACATTAAAATAAAAACATATTTTTTTGTTAATCCGTCACTCCGGAATGGGTTTATTTTGGAGCATTAAAATATTTATATTATAAAATATATCATTTTAATGCCTGAAAATCCATATCCCATTCTAAAAAAATCAACTCAAACTTCTAAATAATTGAATCGTGAAAACTCGTTTAGGATTTCGGTTCTATTTTTGGAACTGTATTCTAAAATTATAGCCTACTTGTATTCTATAACTGTAGACTAGACACGTTAAGAATAAATATAACACCTCGATCATTGTATTTTTTTCAAATTATTATATCAAGGATTATGGAATTTAATACATCTTAAACCATTTTTGGTTCAGGGTTCGAACTGCCAGTGAGTCACAACTTGCTGGAGGGTGTGATTCTATAAAATGCTGGGAACGCCCAGTTGCATTCCACCGGCAACACTACTGACTAGTCCGCCTCGCGAACCCTGGGCAATGGGATAACGCTCATAACAGTGGAATCACAGCAGATAACGAGAGGGTGACAAGCGAGTTTCTCGCGCCTCCAAACTAGAAGCAACCAGCCAAAGGAAAGTAAACCTAACAGAAAAAAACCACCAGATAAATCAACGGGAAACCACTCTGGTGATATTTTCCCAGGAATCACTGCAGCGAGTACATCAGAAAGCAATCGTCCTGGCTGCGGAATATAAGAGTGGCGCAGGACAGAAATACGGTGATCGCCAACGTTGGGGGACCCCAAAAGACACCGGAAGAAGAAGAAACCATTTTTACTTAACCCGATTAACCGTTTTTCTTAACATTTATTTTTTATATAATAAAGTGAATGTCTCGAACTACATACAATAATTAATTTGATATATTCATCTCCATCGTGAGAAAGCGATAGATATGTAATTAATAAACATTACAAAATTTTCTCGAATGATTTATTTTATACTTAATTCCAAACATCAATTTTTCACTAATAGCTTTATCTTGTTTTCAATATTTTAGATTTACAGCTATTTATTTACAGCAGGTAATAAAAAATATATTTAAGAAAGGAGTTAGCATAGTTTTTCTTGCAAAAGGAATTAATAAAACTCAAGCTTTTATAATAAAATAAATAAAACAATATTGTTTTTAGCCACTTTTTTTTCCACTGAACGGTTTCAATGCTATACGAGCTTCATTATCAAGGTATACTTAACTACTGAATTCTGTCTTATTTTATTCTATCAGTATTATGCTACACATATGAAACTAATAAATCAAGTCATTTTGTCTTTTTGTCTTTTAAGAATGGGAACCGTAATTTGAGATGCATACGCTCAAAATTAGATAGGAGTGGACTAAAGTAAATATTGTTTATTAGGTTTTTTTTTCTTATTATGAATCGCTTTTTATTTATAAGGTTTTTAAGTTGTCTTATTTTAGTATTTTTTTTATATTTATTTTATTTTTACATACAGATACAATTTATATACATATATAAGGGCGGGCGTATTACCATCAACATGAAGAACTTTTAATCAAGTGTCTTTATTAAAATTATGATTATTTTCTATCAGATGGTTTGCGAATTTAGAAAAAATATTATTATTTGGGCACCTTAAGTATTCTTTTACTCTAATACAAAGGTTTATTTTAGTTTTCCCAGTGTAGATTGAATCGCATCTATTACAATTTAATTGGTATATGCCAAATTTATTATATTTAGGGACTTTGTCTTAGTGCTTTTATATTTAGTTCAGTATATCTATGCTTTAATTTTATATTTTTTTATCAAGTTTTTTTCCAATCACTTTGTTTTGCGTTTACTTTTTAATCGCGAAATTAGCTACAGTTTACAGCAATAAAACGGGCCGTAGATACTCAGGTCGAGAATTGCAAGCGCAAACCGAAACCGCCCCGTTACACGTTTGTTGTTAAACCAAAAATTTGAACCTGCTATAGAGCAAAAGGGCATCTCTATAAGCGGGAACGATTTATCACTCTGTGATATAAACCAATTCATAAAAAGATTTTATTTAATCTAAGGCATTTTTTTCTAATTATCATCATTATTTTATTATTAGAAAAAATATACTTAGTATTTTACAAAACTTTAACATTAATCCTAGACTTATACATAAATATATTTTTTAAGTTCTTATTTATTTACCATAACTGCATTTTATTATATAATATGAATGGAGTGTAAAAATTTTAATGGAGTATAAAAAATAATAATAAAAAAACATAACTGAGATTATTTGGTTAGTTCATCTCTGTGTTTGGTTTTAACAATAAATGAATGTAAAATAATGTTTTGGTAGTCTTTTTTGAAATAAACAATGTTATTTTACGATAATATAAAATAAAACTCATCGTTTGCAAAAATGTAAAATAGGGTAACTATATTTAATTTTATTTTTCTCATAAAAACAAAACACATTATAGAATTTATACGATGGTTTAAATGTCGGTAGAAATATATAAATATAATGCGTCTCAACTACATTATGAGGATAACTTTTACTATAACAAAATAATATTTATGCTAAGTACCCGTTTTAGTGTATCAATGTTACTATTGTACATGTTAGTCAGGGTGAGTATATATATATCTATATTATGTGAGGGAGTGTGTATATGTGAATGGGTGTGTGAGTATTTTATGTGTGTGACAATGTGTAGTGAATACAGTGGACTTATTAAACAATGATTATCAAAAATAAATTGTTTTTTTAAACCTTAATGAGGAAACCTATCAACCATCCTATCGATCGATGCAAAATCGTTAAAAACGCATATTTATGCCAAAATGTAAAATAGAGTTTTTATTGTTACTACATGTCTACTAAAATGTAAAATATAGTAATTATGTGTCTTATAGACAAGGGGTTTTAACATAAATGGTATTAATACAAAATAAGCATATAAATATTTATAACAAATGGCTTACATTGTTTTAAATGCATACTCACAAAATGTTAATAATTCGATAATTTAAAATTTAACAACTAAAAAAAATAAATAAGAAAACCGTAAAGAAAAACTTATCCTCGGATAGTCATGATTTATGTATCCCGATCGAAATAGGTTGATATTTTGGGTCAAATAAACTACTTCCCACGACATAATATTTCAGTCGAATTAATCAAAAGTGTTTGCAGGAAAATAAAAATTTATGTGAAACGTGATCGTATGAATTTGTTAATATTATTTAACAACGTAATTCTCTCAAATTTTCATAAACGTATCACGAAATATAATTTATCGTGTAAATATCAGCTGCAAACTTCCAACCAATAATGTTCTGGTAGCGAGTCGTGTCTTCACGTTTCAGTACTGTAAATACTACGCTACTAAAACAGTTATCATTTGTAACAGCTTACGATGATTGATAGATTTAAGTACCACATCATTTGAGTAAGAATGTGATGAGAACCATAAATTTCATCTTCCTTTTATCCTTCTCTGTATCCAGGCGGGTGAAAAATACAGTTTGTGTGCGAAATGGAACCCGAACCCGGACGAGTGTTTTCAACTCGATGAATGCTCTCATGTAAATATCCTAAATAAAGAAATTGAGTGGAGATAAATAAGACTCGTTGTAAAGTGGTTCGCTTACCATCCTTGAAGTCTTAAGTTCGATTCCACGCAGGGTAAATGTGAAATATTGATTTTAAAAGTTGTTTAATCTGTAATATTTCATTGTTTCTGGACTGGCGCATAACTGATCATTACCGATGCAGCACCCTATGCACCACTGGGTGCGAAAAGCGTAATGATGATGATTTGTCTTGAAATATTTGGTTAAGCCATAAATAAATTGGTATAGATAAATGAAGTTGCTGATTTTTTTATCAATAACTTTTAATCTTCATATTAATGAAAACACAGCTGATTAAATATACTACTACTACCACCATCACGCCATTTCCCTGTAGGGGTAGGCAGAGAGAATGGACCGCCACACACGTCTATCCTGGCATACATTCCTAGCTTCCTCCACATTCAAACATCTTGTCATACATGCCCTTCGGTTCTGTCTACTTTTAACATGACCAGACTTAAGATTTTGGTTTATCTGATCATGCCACGTCTTTCTTGGTCGTCCTCGTCTCACGTTTCAGTTCATTTTCTCCATATATATACTTGTTTTACCATTCTTTCGTCGTCCATGCGTTCTACATGACCAAACCATCTCAGAGACCCTATCTTAATCTTATCAATTCTACTTGACTCAGATTCACACTCTCGCCTGATTTCATCATTCGTAACCCTGTCATGAATTAATTTCCCACACAGTTCTCGAAGAGATTGCATTTCGACCGCGTTCACTCGGTTTTTATCATTCTTCTGCCAGTTCCATATTTCACCTCCATACATAAGTTTTGGGACTAAAACTTCGTTGTGCACTGCCTGTTTAGCTTTAATTGACATATTTTTATCAGAAATTTCTGTGCTTAGTGCGCCGTTCATTTTGTTGCCCGCATTTACTCTCCTTTCAACATCTTTTTCTACTCTTCCATCGCTTGAAAACATGCTTCCCAGATATACAAATTCTTCTACTTGTTCAAGACATTCGTTGTTTACATTTATTGTGCAGTATAAATATAAATATAAATTCAGTTAAAGTATCGTTTTTTTTTTAATGACGTTTAGAGAAAACACTTTTGGTGACTTAAAATATTTTTTCCTTGTATCATATTATCAAGTTCTTAATTTTTTTTTATTTATTCGGAAAAAATACATTATATTCTTGACATTTCAATGATTTTTTGCATTCGGTAAATAGCAAATAAATATCATAAAATTCGTTTTATTGTTTTTCCCCTCATATCAATAATATGAGGGGAAAAACAGTAATAACAAAAGACATATTCAGTTATATGCAATATAGTGGATTCTATCGGTACTAAGATTGTCAGAGAAGAATCAATCTACATATTCTTAGGAGTATTTCAAGATGAAACTAATTCGAATTTATGCCTATTAACTTCGCCGACGATGCCATTTGAACGTTTTACTTTACTGTCCAAGTTGTGTTCAATAGAAGAATCTCACTAACTTACGTGTAGTGACATTATATTATTTAAATAATTATTTATATTCTAAGATTTTGTTTAATTTTACTAATGTTTTTAAAATGAAATTATTATTTCATTCACATTTTGTTTTGCTAACTAAAGACATTAATTTCAAATATACATTTAAATATATATATTTATTGCTGTACATAGATCTTTATTTATTTATTTAGTTCATAGGTTATTTAAAAAATACCAATAGTTATATTCGTTAACCATAAATTATGGTTTATATGCGTAAAAATCGGCTTACGTAAAAAGTTAAATATTAAATATCACATACAATAATTTATATTTTATCATCACGGAAAAAATATCCTTTCAAAAAATTTATTGCAAATGCAAAAAATGCAGTGGGTTCACAAATAAAATAGACACGCTAAGTTAAGCAGAAAAGGGCGAGTGACGTGTTGCGTGCCCTTATACGCTGGAGCGTCTTTTTACACGGTTTTGAAATAACACGAATGTTATTTCTGGAAGAAAACTACCAAACCAACGGCAATGAGGAAGTTCAGTGTCTTTTTTTATTTTTTTTATTTGTTAAAAGAATATTAAACTAAGCCAAATTTTTATTTTTTTTTATTTTTATATATCGTTTTATCAGCGCTATGATTTTTTAAAGTTTTGTATTTCTGAAATAACTCCGCGTGCGACGTCAGAGGTTGTTCTATGACAGTTCTTCCGATTAGTTCGTTTACGGTGACCAAACCGGATATCCTGCAATGCTCTTATATCATTGGATGGTTCATATGAACCAGTGACGTCATTCAAAGTAGTGCTTTTTTTATTAAAATATTATTTTTTTTTGTACATTTTTAAGAAATTTCAACATAAAATTTAATGCTCTAATTTTTACCGCGCGCAAGAAAACATTTTTGTAGGATTTTGTTCCCATTTGTTGTAGGACTGAAGTTCCTCATTATAATAACGTTGTCAATAGGTTGGCAATCATTACTCATAAATTTGAGAACATTATTGATATTTTTACAAGAGTGATTTACAAATCACGAGATGTCTAGAATCTCACTTTTTATTTTAAATTTATTTTAGTTTCCTCCTCATATACAAGTTTATATTGTATCTTATCTTTTTTCCTATTTTCCATTTAAATTTTGATCCATCGAATCGTATTTAATGTTATTTGTTTGATTTACATCACGAATACTAATGTATGTAAGTATATTTCATTTAATATTTCTGTGAAAAATAAAGGCAATTAGCCTTGTAAAATATTTTAAATAAATGAATAACGCGGTACAAAAATTAAATAAAAATGTTTTTTGAACATTTATTCAACAATGCGTTCTATTACTAGTTAATATTATTATTATTATTATTATTATAATTATAATTATTATTTTCTTTTTTGGAATTCTCTACTTTCCTCTTTTACTTACTAGGCGCAGAGAGGTATGCGTAGGGGAAGAATGATGGTGAATAATCTGGATTAAGATATATGTACGAAGTATTTTGCTCTCATGTTACATTTTGAAATAAAATTATGGCACAGAAAATAGTAAATATATATTTTTTTAAATCTTTAAATGATTTATTCTCGAGGAAACCTATCCACGCCATCATCTCCATATCCACTAGTATATTTTTTTTACACGGTACTGTGAGGAACATATCCCTCGTGTAAAAAAAGGTTTCAGTGTATAGGTTCCGGTGGCAAGCCGTGATTTATTTTAAAGGTAATCTACAAAAAATATTCATTTATTTGTACCTACATATAAGTACATAATATAGAAGTAAAGAAAAAAAATATTTTTTAAAAATTAATTTACCAAAATATATTTGTCCTTCATAAAAGCCATTTCGGGTCCAAAATGGGACTGAAAGTTGGTATACTATGGTGCATAGTGTGGGTCAAGAAATATTTAAATAATTCGATAATAAAAAATATTTATCATAATTCGTTAATAATGCTTTATACATGCAAAGAACTGGAAAAAAACCTCGTGGCTCGTAGCATTATTTATTTTCACCCGAGTATATTCGGGAGTGGTCTTTTATGTAAGTAGAGTTTGCCCGAGTTATCTCTGGTGTGGGAATTTTCGCAGGGTAATAGCCGCCCGAGTATACTCGGGTGTAGTCCTTAAGCGGTTAAATAATTTAATTAAAATTTTAGATGTATTATTGAATAATTTATCTGTATTATATTTTTTGATATGTATACATTTTTACTATGTTTTTGGATATTAAAGTGTCGTAATATTTTTGGGGTTCAAACTGTCAGTAGGGTCACAGTGAGTCACATCTAGCTGGATGGTGTGATTCTATAAAATGCTGCAAACGCCCAGTTGCATTCCACCGGCAACACTACTGACTAGTCCTACTCGTTAGCGTCCACGTCGCGAACCCCGGATAATGGGATCACACTCATAACGGTGTGATCGCAGCAGATAACGAGAGGATGAAAGGCGAGTTTCTGCCGCCTGCAAACCAGAACCAACCAGCTAAGGGAAGGTAACCCCGACAGAAAAATTCACCAGAGAAGGCAACGGGAAACCACTCTGGTCATCTTTTCCCAGGAATCACTGTGGCGAATACATACAATAAGCAGTTGTCCTGGCTGCGGAGTAGCGCAGGACCGAGATGCTTTCGGTGTAGTGATCACCAACGTCGGGGATCTGACAAGGCACCTCAAGAAGAATAAGAATATTTATAAATGTATTGATTTTAATCTAGAAGAGTCCCGACTTAACAAGGAATGTTCTTACAAGTCGGGACATAAGAATTAATAATTTTACTGTAATAATATTGTGTATCGTGTGCACTAATTTTTTTAATTTTTTTATTCAGTAATAGTGGAAAATACGACTAAGTGTAAATCTATTTTAAAATATTAACAGAGGTGAAGCCGTTTCCGAATTAAATAAATAAGACCCTGATACCACTGTGCTACCTACCTTTTCTTTTGTCCTGGTTTCAAGTCAGTTTCACCAGTCGGCCTAAAGAAAGGCAGCGTACTTAAGTTACTTTTTGTTTTGCGATACTAAACCTGTTTACTTATTAAACTATGTACTTTAGTCGAAACATACATTGTTAACTGGAGGCTATTTGTGTCCATGTTATTTCCGGTTAAAATTATTCTGTGCTTCTATATAAATATAGAAATGAGAACGTGTTTATCTATTTATTTATAAACGCCTCACGGTTTTTATATTTATCATGGTTTGCACAAATAATATACATACACTGGAACCTCTTTTTAGACAGGGGATAAGTTCCACGTAGTACCGTGTAAAAAAAAGTACACTAAAAAAGGAACAATGTGGATAGAGGATTCCTTGCTTAAAAATCAATTCGGGATTTAAAGAAAATAAATTGTTTACATTTATTGTACCTTAATTTTAAGTTACAGTAAATTTATAAAATGACAACAAAATACTTTAAACGTCGTAAAAAAGATTATTCCCTATTCTTCTTCTTTTAGTCGTTTGATCTTGGCAAAGCAGTCGTGGTCTCATCGGCAGTACGGAAGCACTTCGTTACGATCCGTCTACATCCGCTTCATCACATCTTCAGTGCTTTTGAAGGCCTACTGAAGAGGGACGCTGGTCGCTTCTGCTAACAACTCTGTTCATCTGGTAGGACTTTTTCCGCGAGATCGAGTTCCCTCTACTCGTCCTTATACCACTAATTTTTTCATATTGTCTCTTCGTTTCGTTACGTGGCCGATGTACCTGAGAACACGGATTTGTACAGTGGAAGAAAGACACTTTTCAATACCCAGTTCTCGGATTTTAGAAACATTAGTCCCATGGGCTATCGATGGTATCCGCAGCATTCTACGCCAGCACCACATTTTAAAAGCGTCTATCTTTCTTCGTTCTCTTTCTGTCAGGGTCCACGTTTTTGCGGCGTACAAGAATATAGGAAAAAATAGGGGTTTTGATCTTTTTTATAGACTTAGTAATACTACGTTGTTGCCAAACTTTTTTCAATTCTTCCATCCATATTCCCTATAACTATTATTTGATATACTAAGTAAAAAAGTGATGTAGGGAATTTAAAAATCTTGATTCTGTTAAATTAATATTTTATTTTGTACATTGTTGTTTTTGTTCCGTGTTAAAACAGATTCCGGTGTATGTACTTGTATAAATACACATATAAATCACTTAACAAAAATTAAAAACAAGTTATTCATGAAATTCTCAATGGGGAAATATCGCATACTACGAATACAGATAAAAATATGTTAAATTGATTTTTAAAAAATAATTGTATTTTCAAAATCAATATGGGTATTGTGAAAAAATGTATTCATAAATAACTTTAAAAAATAAATTATAAAAAAATATATCCCTAGAAAACGCGACATGTTTGGCAATAATAATTGTGACGTCAAGATTCGTGACGATATTCTATAAAAGTTTAAACGGTTACAAACAAAGTTTAAAATTAACATGAATCGTGACGTATTAGGAGGTGTGGCCAATGACCGTTTTCACGGGCATTCAAAATTATAAATTTAAAAATATTTTTATATATTACTAAGTAGGTAGTTAATTGGTATAGTATTTCATAGACCCTTAATAATTTTAAATTGTAAAAAAAGAGATATTTTCCTTTTGTTTATTATTTTTTCGGGACACGGGACTCGATCATCAGCGGCGAGTATAAAATAAATCTATATCGTCATTATATTGATTTGCAAGCCGTTGCATGTGGGTGAATTGAATAAATAATCAATAGGTAATATGATGATGACTGTGAAACAAAAATTTAACTCTATTTGGTCTATGTGAGATACGTAAATTTATGAAACTTAAGAGGCTAGAAAGATATACTATATTATCATTTTTTGTTAATGAAATAGGGGCATTTATTGTCGTCTTGATTGGTAGTACCGAAGAAATATTTGTATAGAAATCAACATCATTACATTACAAATTAATAACCGTACCTTAGATACGGCAAAAAATTATGCGAAATTAATCCTTTCAAAATTGTGACAGCGTCTGATATGCGAATATTAAACTCGTTTCATAATAATGGACATTCCAACGGATTGTACTTAGTATACCAAAATCATGTTAAAATTTTCAATTAATCGAATCGGTAATTTTAAGGTACGTTATAATCCATAATTCCATCAATTTTTCATTTACCTTCTCGTACATATTTGAACATTGGCGGACTCATTGCCAAATGGCAATATCTTTATCCAACCAATGGTATATAATTTTCATTTATATTTCATAAGATATACGAGAATAACACGAAAATAAAATAGGTACAAAAATAGAACTAGCAATGTGACAATAAATGGCTTAATATCGATTCTAACCTTCAATGTGAAATATAATAAAGAGACAGGAAAAGAGGATAGATAAATGAAAAGAAAAGATGTGTTTCGTAAGGGGTGATATAAAAAGACATACTATAGAAAACCATTGGATGGCTAACAAGTTATCTATTCCAACGACCACATATGGTAAAAATAAAATATGCGTTTAGTCAAATTGAGACTTGCGATTTTGGAATACCTCAGGGTACGGTGATAGGTCTGCTTTTATTTATTTTTTATGTCAATGACATATTTTGTCAAGATTTAAACTAAAAAATAATATCATATGTCGATGATACGGTTGTTTTAGTTGAGGGAGTTAACTGGAACTCAGAAAATTTAGTAGCTACTGACGTTATAAATAAATTGAAATTATGTTTTGACAAAAATATATTATCTTTAAATACGGAAAAGACAAAAATCATCTCATTTTTTATTAACAAAACAAATTAAGATTCAGTAGTAAATATAATTATTCACCAAAGCAATTGTAACAAAACTAACTGCGATCTCACATGTGCAGTACTTGATACAATAGATAAAATTAAATATCTAGGTGGATACATAGACCAAAACTTAAAATGGAAAGACCATATCAGTGAACTAGTTAAACGAATTAGAAAATGTGTATCCATATTTATTAGATTAAGGAATATTTTTTAAATCAATCATTTAAAAATAGCTTATTACTCAATTATACAATCTGTGTTACAATATGGTATTGTTGGATGGGGTGGTGCATATGCCAATATATTAAACCCTCTTAAAATAGTACAAAGATTAATTATTAAAGTGATTCTAAAGAAACCCTTAACATTCAATACGGAAAGTCTATTTAAAATATTTAAGGTTCATACAGTAGACACTCTTTATAAAATAAATTCTATTATACAAATATATAAAAAAGGAAAAATAAAAGAATTTGAAATGAATAAGTCACTTAGATACCAACATAATATTGAAATTCCTAAATTCCATACAGGTCATGGTCAAAATAGTTTTGTATTCAAAGGTGTAAAAAAATATAATAATCTTCCTAATGAACTAAAAACTATTAAAAATAATATATCAATAAATAAATTTTAAGTTAATCTAAAGAAATTTTTTGAACTCGTGTAAAAACAACATTAAATTTTGATTAATATGAATGTATTATTGTTTTATGTATTTTTTTAAATATCCTATGTTTTTCTTTTTCTTTTCATGTACTCGTATTTGAAATTATATAAACTCTTATAAATAAACAACTAAAACAGTGTAAATCACTCTCCAAGCGCAAGAGTTAGTCTCTTTTTTTGGAGAGTTTCAGTGATAACATTTACTAGATGTGTAAAAGTAGATATGTTTAGAATTTTACAAATATATGTACTTTTTATGAAATTTATGAATAATTTTTATTTTTTTAAAAAACTATTTTTGAATGAACAGTATTTGTGTAAGAGAAGGAGGAATTTATGATGGAAATTTAAATGGAGGCACATCATGCAAGTTCATTTTATATCATTTCTGTTCAAGAAACATTATTTTTATTCTGCTATAAAAAGGGTTAAACGAAAGCGTTAAATCTGAGTAAGTTTATAATAACTCATAATTATATTGTATCGTTTCAATGGCACGATATTTTAATTTCACTTTTGAAAATTTCTCATTTTTTCTACTCAACTTGCATTCTAAGGCCAATGATCCATGAAACGGCTAATTTAATAATACACTTTCTTAGTATTACAACTTGTGATCCGTATCGCTACTGACTAATTTACGCAATCGATTTTTTCAGCCAGCTGTCATTATTATCCCAATCAATTCAAGGACTCTCAATACTAGAGACTTTCGACCGTCTGAAGCAGAAAGAAAAATATGCTATTTTATAACAGTATAAGAAAACGCAAATTAAATTTCGGTAATGAAAACGTACATTATTATTTTCGATTTCATATTGGTACATAGAATTTAAGTTAGATTTTAGAATTACGTTTCAGGTATAGCGAGCTTATTCTATCACAATTTCGTTTCTTAAACTCGTTCGTTCGTCATATATCCATCTCATTCTAACACAATTAAAACCACATTTCGCTCTCGTTCCCTCTCATACGATACGAATGAATTTACCAAACGAATAAGTTACAGCATGAGGCCACAGAAAAGCTGAATTAATTTTAATTCATCGACTGTTCAAGAAGACACTCCCAGCTTTATAAATGAAAAATAAACTTATTTACGATTTAGTAAAATTATTAATTTCAAGAAACTTTATTGACATCTAACATAAACAATGCATATTCATATGTAAATCCAGACGGAAAATGTGTTTCTATTTTATTTGTTTTTCATATAATACAAAGTATTTTACAAACACGGGGTCCCGTGGCTAGTATTGCGGACTCATGGATCGGAGGTCCGAGGTTCAAACCCCATTCTACCCCAATTTGATTTCCATTTTCTAATAGTGAGTTATTTACAACTCGTTGAAAATGGCGCCAAAAAATTTAAATATTTGGGTAAATCATGAGAACGCTTAAAAATTTATTTTTTTGTAATTAAACATTATTCGGGATTTAAATGTTTTATTTTTATTTTTAAAGCATGTATTCAGAACAACAAAGAAACAAAGCAAGTTTAAAATCTTTTTAACTAAATATATGACAAAAAATAGATATAAACAAAAAAACCTTTCTTTCACAAACAAAATAAATAAGTAAATACGCTTTCCAGAATGGAGGAAGTAGCAAATCTAGGTCTAAGGGAGATAATGTCATTAACATAGCTGTATTTCGTTAAAAATCATAACCTGTGTCCAGCAGTGGCGAACGGTGATTTTATTTATAGGTAAGCTATAAACAAAATAATTTATTTATACCTACATAGTAGATCCATAATAATATGTAAGTGATATATATTATAAATTGCTATTTTTTCTGTGGTTCTGTCTGATACAATAACCCTCATCTATGAAATCAACTCAAACGACGTAACTTCGTGATATATTATATTGTGTAACTATATTATCCATTTATTTAACACACGAGTATAACTCATATAAAAGTTTATAAAAAATAGCACTTTGAATTCATTCAGTATTAGATATTCTCATTACGATTGAAATGTCAACTGGCCGATTTGTTCTAGTAATGAATAATGCTAAAAACGGCCGCTTCGAGCGCCAAATGTGTTGCGAGTCATATGTCAGGAGTATCATCTCAAAGAGAAAATCCTTAAGAAATAATGCTTAAAATACTGTTTTCCAAATCGAGAATCTTCAAAGAATTTGTGTAATCTGCAAGTTTACTTTAGAAGAAAAATCCCGTCACTGGGTTTAAGATGTTAAAAGTATAGTACGCTTATTTGTATGAAAAAATAAGCTAGAGTAATCGGCTAGTTCCTTGGCTCCGTCTCGTTACATACTGGTTGAAACGTTTGTCAATAATTATCGAGGTTCTGGGTTCGTTTTCTGGCAAGATGAATGTAAAATATTGATTTTAAAAGCTCTTTAAACTGCATTGCTTCATTGTTCATTGAAGCGTGGGACTGGTCAACTTACCTTCATGTAACAGATAATCGACCGATGCAGTGCTCTTTGCACCACTGAGTGCAGAAAGGATAATGATGAAAATATATATTTTTTTTAAATAAATTATTTGATGTTGATGTTTTTTTCTCTTTTTATTGCACCAATCAATAATCAATTCACAAAAAGTGCAATTTAAACTCATTTATATGTTTACGTACATGATATTTATATTCGGCGAGGCCTTCTTCTTTATCTTACAATAAAACTTGTTTGATCAACGTAACTTCTTTTCGTAAAATATATTAAGTAATAATAACCTAAATTACGATCCATTTGGACAGAGTTTTGTAAAATCGCTGACATAGTAAGAATTTGGCAGGAGCTATTTTACAATACCCGCATATTAGGAAAATGGGCGTTTGTTAAGATATCAATTAGAATGCTTAATTGACCAGCAATGTAATCGATAAATAAAATTCGTGCAATCGCAAGTGAGTATCTACTACAATAAAATTAACACAGCGTAACTGCGAACGTAAGTCACGAATCTTACTTCGATAAATCGAAGTAACAGAAACAGATTAAAAAATAAATAAATAAAATAAAGATAGCCCTATAAAAAAATGTATTTGTTTAATTTTCTATTTCGTGTCCAGACCATTGAGATATACATTTTTGAGTCATTTTTGAGTCCAGAACTACACCTAGATCTCGTATTTCTTGGACACGGTGCAAGACTGTACCCGATAGAGAATACGAATAATCTATCGGATTTTTTATTCTCGTAAAGGTAATTGTTTTGCATTTAAGCGGATTTAATATGAGCTGATTATTTACACAAGATCTTGAAAACTTCTGTAGAGAAGTTTTCAAGATCTTCTTGCATATCAAGACAATCTTGTAGAGAGGTAACTTTCTTGTATATTTTTGTGTCATCGGCAAATATTTTGTATTCGGAAAATTTAAAGACGTTACCCATATCATTAATATAAAGAATAAACAATAATGGACCCAAGTGGGATCCCTATAAAGGTACAAATATATTATATTTTTTATAGGATACCTGTAAATAAAATCACAATTCGTCACTGATATATAAATATATATATTACAAATAAAACTGACCATACAGTGCACTCTTATTATGTGCCAACACACAGTACAGCACATAATGGACCATACTTATAAACCCGGTATAAAGTTACGCCTAGGCATAGTGGTAAAATACCATTCTTATTAAACCGCTGTTATAAGGATGATATTTTTATTTTATTTTTATTTTTATTTTTGCACCACAACAGGCCAGGAGGTCCAATTACAGCGGTGAATTACATCACAGAACACCCAGGCTTGAGAAAAATCACATTTAATTTTTGTGTTCTCACCGGGAATCGAACCCGGAACCTTCCGTCTGTGAGTCAAGCGTCTTGACCACTACACCACGGAGGCCGCCTTATAGCCGCCTTATATTCCCATCCGTATTCTACTTCGATGCCTAGGCGTAGCTTTATACCAAGTTTCTGAGTAAGGCCCAAAACATTTTTTTTATATATATTTATTGCATAAATAAGTATACTTAATAATGCCAGGGTATCTATATAAAACAAGTAAATTAAAAAATTAATACGGAGCGTTCTCTGGTTATGATATTCACCATTTAACATGGCTCAGCCTGTTCTAAGATGGAGACTTTTATGTTTTAATGTATAGGTAGTCATATACTAACATAACAATAACTCCGGATTAATATCGGCTCCGGATTCACCAGGATCTTAACTTGAGGTTGTTTTATAAATTTAATTTTTATGTAAACTTATAGACATATTGGCGCATTCGCCTACCATTTTTGAGGCCCCGGGATTGATTCCTGACGAGGTTTATTTTAATGGTTGTTTGACACTGCAATATTTCGCTGTCCCTTAGCTGGTACTTGAAGAGTTAGACTGATCTCTTTACTTTCCATGTAACAAAAATGATCGAGATACGCTGCAATCGAAGTGCCAAAGCGATGATTTATGCAACTGTGGGTTCGGATAAGTAAATGTGAGAGTTCTCCTTATTGTGGAAAATATTTTTTTGTATTTATATTTGTAAAAAACTTCAACTGTATGCCTGTATAAGTACTTATACTAATTGTATTTAGTAAAATGTTACGACATTTTTTAGTTAAATTGCTCATGAACGCGCTAACATCGTGAGCATTTTAAAACAATGGTATGGAAGGTACTTAATTTTACCGTGAAAAAAAAAGAAAACAATGTCAATGGTTTTCCGGAAACTTGACATTATTTTACGCATCATTTATTATATCCCATAGAACTTCAGCGCGTTGGTACGTCTTAAAATAATAATAAAACTGATACTTATTTCAAACTGTGTACTGTGCATACATTTCCAGATATAATTTTTTACACGCTTACTGCTTAGAAAATGTTAAATACAGTATTTTTTAAATATTTTATATTATTTACTGAAAGCGTTCTGATGCCGCTTATTTTATGATATTGTTTAACTTCCATTGTTCTCGAATCCAAGTACCTACATTTTACGGACATTTTAGTCGAATGTACTAGGGTTGCTACTTAAGTTTTGAGATAGACAAGTAAAAACAAATATTTATAATCAAAAATGGCTGTATTGTTTTTCAAAATATTCTCCTTGAAGATCTATACACTTTTGCAAGCGTTTAAATCAATTTTTGAAGCACTTTTTCCCGTCCGATTGAGGTACCTGCAAAACATGTAATTTGAGCGTATCAACCGCTTCTTCGGGCGTCGAAAAACGTTGATCTCGCAAAAATCATTGGGGCCAAATCAAGACGGTACGACGGATGACTTATCAATTCGATGTTTTGGATGCTCAAAAATTTACTTGTTTGAGCTGATGTGTGACAGCTTGCATTGTCGTGGTCGAGAATGATTCGTCTTCTGCAATTGGTTTCCCTTATTTTTCCGAACACTTCTGGCAAACAAGTGGTGGTGTACCATAATTGGCCGTTCTACGTTTCTATAATGGAACGGTGGCGACATGTCCAGTTATTCCGAAAAAACAGGCGACCATTTGCTTCGAAGTGCTTCGTGCGCGAATAAATTTTGTTGGATTTGGCTCATCTTGAAAGACCCATACAGTCGATCGTTGTTTAGTTTCGGGTTTATATGCATAGATCCATGATTCGTCACCTGTCATGATCTAATAGACGTATTTAAAAGCACCGCGATTAAATTTTTAAACATTTGTTAGCACCAATCGATACGAGCGTTTTTTTGAGCGATTGTCAAATTATGCGGTATCCAACGCGAACAAATCTTTTTGACAACCAAATGTTCATGCAATTTTGAATGTATGCAAACAGAACTGATGTCTTAGCATGCCAAAATCTCGCGGTATGTCACATGACGATCTTGCAATATCAGTTCACGCAAAGCATTGATTTTTTTCTGGCACAACAGCTGATTTTGGACTACCTTTACGAAATTCGTCCTATAACGAAGTGCGACCACAATTAAATTTAAAAAAACAGCGAAACATGGTGACTCGAGATGGTGCTTTATTACCAAGAGCCGCAACGAGTTGACCGGCTCACTGTTGTTGGTTTAATCCAAGTCGAAAGTCATAGAAAATCATCGCACAAAAATGTTCACGATTTAGTTCTATTTTTTTAACAAAACTAATTTTTCAAGTATCTGTAAACAACACAAATATCATTCGTATGACAAAACGTTCAGAGTACGTTTATCATTAAAAATGGCAAACTTTACGATGAAAATGTCAGATTTGACATATTCACACTGGTGTTGTTATATCTCAAAACTTAAGAAGCAACCCTCGTATTAACAATTAGTCAGCATTCAGAAATTAGTTCGCTAATCATAAACGCTGGTTTTTAAAAAATCTACAGATTTCTTTAAAAATTCAAGCGAAAAGAAGACGTAATGTGAATATTAAAAGTGAGGATTTTGAAAAAAATAGAGGGGTCGAAATATATTTTTTAATTATTAAAAAAAAATGAATACTCTCAGAAAGGGACAAAGAGAAATCAACCTAGGTCTATTAAGTCAAATTAAATTTCAATATTTGAATGAAATTTTTTCAGTACTTACATATATGATAATGTATTTTCACAATGCGGGAATACGGTTTGACGTTTTTTTTACAATTCTAATGATATAGCTATCTATTACTGTATTCAAAACAAGTTCCTATCTATAACTTTTAGATTTAATAATTAGCACATTTAAAACGGCTCGCAGTTGGCATCAAGTCATTTAAGCGTCACGCGTCATGCCCACCAACAGCGCTTCTAATAAACATTGCAATCTCTTAAACTGTCTCCATTGGAGAAACGTAAAACTGAGATGGACCTTATATGCCTTTTTAAAATACTTAATGCTATAAGTAATGTCCCATCTCTGTTGCATTCAAATGTTTTTTTCATGTTCCCAACCGTGTCACCAGAAGTCAAAATCTGCTATTTATTAAATCTTTTAAGAGCAACTTTTGTTTTTATGGCCCAATGTCCAGATTGTGTAGATAAGTCAATTCTTCACACGACTTGAAATTCTTCGGGATAGATCTTACGGCTTTTCATAGATCTCTTTGCGACTAAAACAGTGTGGGATGTAGTTGGATTAGCATGCTTTAGCTTGAGTCTTATGTCTTTCGCTTACCGTTATTGTATTGCCCTTGTTTGTCTTTGCTACATAGTTTTATGTTATTTTTGTTCAGTTTCTTGTATTTATGTTTCTTAGTGTAACTGTTGTACTCGTAATTGGCTTAGGCTGTATATATAATAAATAAATTGCATACAACTTTGGTGCCAAAATGTCATACGTGCCGTTTGTTCTACGGCACGAAACGTCTCTTTTTCGGGTAATTCAAAATATGTATATTTTAAACAACTGTAGGAAATTTATCTGACGTCACACGAAGAAAATATTAATACCGTTGCCATCGTAATTTTTTGCTTATTTAAAAATAAAAATAATTTCAAAATCTTAAAAGACCCTTTTGTATTTTAAATTCAGTGTAACCTATTTTGGATGTTTGTCGACCTTACTTTGCGAATAATTGTTATATTTTTGAGATAAAAATATAATAGTTTTGTTTTGTGAACCACTTTTTATTGACACAATCAACTAGTTTCGGTAACTACACGTCGCCCTCTTCAGGGTTATCTAATAACTTTAAAAAGTGGTTAATAAAACAAAGCTATTTTATTTATATCTCAAAAAAATATCTATATGACTTGTTTACTGGATATTTCTTTTGTTTATTTTAACATACCATTGGTTTTAAGGCCATATATTAGATTTTTTATGGATTTTTCGAGTAGGAGAAGTCGTCGACTGAGATTTCTTTTATTTACGCAACTGATAGACTTTTAACTCTTTTATCATTCAGTAAGTATTAGGTAGGTACCATGCGCGGTCCGTTCATAGAACGCATGGAACCATTAGTTCCCTTTAATTTAGACACACAATGTTCATTAAATAGCATGTTAAACAAATTAATTATCAGGCATAATATCTTACATTTAGATTACTATAAACAAATAATGTTTTAATAATTTTATTAATAATGGCGATAAATTGCGGATGAATTTTAATATCGCCTTATAAAAAATATTAAAAAGCAACATGACCTCCCGACACATCCATTTACCAGCGATGTCATGCGCGAACTAATCGCATTATCGGCGCGTACTTGCTACTGGCTGGCTGGGTATCGATTTAAAGAATGATCGCGATGGAAGCAAATTCGAAATTCCGTTCCAGCGCCGTACTGAACGCGCAGTCCAGGCGCAAGCGCAGACTAAAATTCTCACTACGCAACGGAAGCAATCGAAACATACCGATACATTATTTTCTATGTAGTTTAGATGCGATGCAAACGCAACGCCGCCGCCGCGCAGCACAAATGCAATTTTAGTATTTTGGCGCTAAACATAATATTATAATTATTCTTTTATGGTGGAGTAGGAATATAAAATAAAATGTAGAATTAAATTCAAACATTACAGCAATATAATGCTGATTTGTTGTAAAAAAAAAGTTTGTAATACACTGCACATGTTGATTTTTCCGGTTCAAATAATGACCTTTTTTTTTCGTTGAAAAGTAATGTTTTTTAATAAGATAATATCTATTTTGGTTTCACTGCATTTTATTCAAATAAAATAAAATGCCACAAAATACTTCGCAGTTATTTATTAAAGTATATATTGTAGTGAAGTTGGTTGATTTTTAATTACATTTTATTACTAGACATGTAAAATTATTGTTATTTTTTTTTAATTATATGTATATAATATTAAGTTTGTCTTTAATTTCTTAAGGGCAGTGTATATTATTATGTACCAATTACTTATATATTAATTGCTTCCCTAACCAAAAACCCTTCCGCACGTACCTGGTAGGTACCTAATGCTAGATCGCATAAAACTAATAAAGAATTTGAAAATCAATATTTTCGATTATATGACAAGATCTTTTATAGCTGCATATATTTAACAAAGACATATAGCTATTTAAATATCTTAAAAACTTATCTAGAAACTTTGAATAAAAAGTTATATCCAATGAAAATATTAAATATGTTTTTTATGTTTTGGAGCTTCAAACTTTTTATATACCCTCAGTACTTCCTTGATTTTTAATTAAATACAATATGTCATAATATAGTATATAAATAAAGAATAAATAAAATAAATATGAATAAAATACTTACTGGTGATGTTGTGGCCAAGTGCGCATGCGTTATGAGAAGCAAAAATCCCACAAAAATCAGCTTAGAGCGTAGCTTCATTTTATCAGCGAAACTGTAAAACAAAAGAAGACAAGTGAATGGCGTTTTAAAATTTATTAATGTATCTTATCATATTAGTGAACTAGTTAAACGAATTAGAAAATGTATATACATATTTATCATATTAATTAATATTTTAAAAATCAATCATTTAAAAATAGCTTATAACTCAACTGTACAATATTTGTTACAATATGGTATTGTTGGATGGGGTGGTGCATATGCCATTATATTAAGCCCTCTTCAAATAGTACAACGATTAATTTTTAAAGTTATTCTAAAGAAACCCTCAAAACTCAATACGGAAAGTCTTTATAAAATATTTAAGGTTCATACAGTAGACACTCTTTATAAAATAAATTCCATTATATAAATTTATAAAGAAGAAAAAATAAAAGAATTTGAGATGAATAAGTCACTCAGATACCAACATAATATTAAAATTCCTAAATTCCACACAAGTCATGGACAAAATAGCTTTTTCTTCAAATGTGTAAAAAATTATAATAATCTTCTCAATGTACTAAAAACTTTTTAAAATAATATATTAATAAATAAATATAAAGTAAATCTAAAGAAATTTTTTGACTACGTGTAAAAAGTCCATTAAATGTTTATTAGTATGAATGTATTATTATTTTATGTTTTTTTTAAATATATATTCTGTGTTTTTTATTTTATTTTTCTAATATACTCGTATATTCAAAATCATATCAACTCTTATAAATAAACAACTACAACAGTTTCATGTGTAAAACCTACTTTAAATTTTAATAAGTATGAATCTATTATTGTTTAATGATTTTTCTTTATTTATACTTCGTTTTTTTTTCTCGTGTACTTGTATTTAAAATTATATTAACTCTTATAAATAAACAACTACAACAGTGTAAGTCACTCTCCAAGCACAAGAGTTAGTCTCTTTTTTTAGAGAGTTACAGTGATAACATTTACTAGATGTGTAAAAGTAGATATTTATGAAATTTTTAAATACATGTACCTTTTATGAAATTTATTAATAAAAAAAAAAAATATTCTATAAATGTATTACATTAGATTTTTAAGAAAAAAACATTTGATTTATATAAATCTGGTATCTAAATCTACTAAGCCATTATTATTATTAAATAATGTTTTGTTAAAATATGTTTAATTTAAAAATTGTTACGTTTTCGTCAAAACAGACGAAATTGATTGCATGAAAATATTCGCCAATTTCAACTAAATCAATAAAGACTATACAAATACATTGCACTGAAATTAGTACTTAAAATTCAATATGTGTACAGGTACTATAATGCCAAATAACATCATGATCGTAGAACAACGACGCGTGTTATTTACTTTAACTTTACGTGAGACCAGTTTAAATTATTTTTTTGACACATTATATCGCAACTATATGAGTACAAAAGTATATGATTTGATAATTGGGTTGTAATATATTTTTTTTCAAACATGGAATAAAAGCCTGAATATAACATATTCAAGATCAAATATAAATAAAAGTCAACGTCGTATTTTTCGCACTTCCGTCGTTATTCTACGATCCCGACTATATGTATATTTTTTAACCCTCCCTTCTCTCTTCTTTATCCTCCACGCGCATCCCCATCCAAACCGCGGTTCATTTACAACAAGCATATGTTGGTTATTTTTTAATTTATTTTTTACCTAACCATTATATACGTAATATATATTTATGTCTCATATTTCTTTTATTATATTGTTCAATTTGTGGAAACATATTATTGGTTCTGAGCCCATTAAATATTTTTTAAAGTTAATTCTAAATATTTAAAAGTCTTGATAGGGTTTTAATAAAATAAATCGATGCATTTGGCCATTACCTAAAAATGAAATTGTTCAATATTTTTTTAGTGACATTAAAAAATACAAATTTCGTCTTAACAAACGCAGACAATTTTTTGAGGGATGATTGTTCGTGTAAGTTCAGGTATTTCAAAGGTTTACAACGTTTCATTGGCTGATTTAATTAAGCTCTTATCACGCTTTGTATTATGTATTTACTATTCCGATCATCCATATTCTATTGATTTTCAAAGATTTTTTTTCGGTTTTTTTAGCTTTTATCAATTATTTCATCAATTCGGTTTACAAATCTTGTAATCAATTAAAGACCATGCAATTACTAAGACTTTCATTTTCCTTGTTAAAATGAGATTTCTTAAACTTTATGTTTATTTATTTATTTATTTATTTATTTATTTATTTATTTATTTATTTATTTATTTATTTATTTATTTATTTATTTATTTATTTATTTATTTATTTATTTATTTATTTATTTATTATATATACGGCATAAGCCAATCACAACAGTTACATGAAGAAACATAAATACACAAGTAACTGAACAAAACGAACATAAAACTATGTAGCAAAGACAAACAAGGGCAATACAATAACGATATTCAACATATTCATAAAAACGAAAAACATAAGACTTCGAGCTAAATTATGCCAGCTTCATCTTACACTGTTTTAGTCGCGTAGTGATCTATCTATGTACAAAAAGCCGAAAGATCTATCTCAAAGAATTCCAAGTCGTGTGACGAATTGACTAATCTACACATTCCGGACTTTGCGGCATAAAAACAAAAGTTGTTCTTAGAAGATTTAATAAATAGCAGATTTTTACTTCCGGTGACATTTATTATTATTATTATTATTTATTTATTTACAATATACGTAAGAGGTAAACAGAGTATTGAAAAAATTAAGGATTAAATTACATAGCAGTGAAATACATATTAACAGTAAAAATAGTAAACAAAAAATCCCATAAAGGCATGGTCTGTTCGTGGGTAAACAAGAAATGTTTATGAATTTTTGCTCCCATAATAAATAGACAGGTATAATATTTTTGTGTAATATAAGAAAGAGAAAAGAAAATATTCTGTAAAAGATTATAATGTACTTTTTTATTTTAGAGTAATTAAAGTAAACTGGTTGGTAACATGAAAAGAAATTGATTGCAACAGAGGTGGGACATCACATATAGCATTAAATATTTTGAAAATGCATATATGTAAGTTCCATTTCAGTTTTAAGTTTCTCCAATGAAGATAGATTAAGAGATTTCTCTATTTCAAAATAGAAATAATTACTCCTTTGTAATCCGAGCAACCATGCCACTTTTTTTAGAAAACGATATTGGACAAACTCGATATGATCAATATTAGTTCTGTAGAATAGAGACCAAATAGGAGAAATGTATTCTAGATGGAGTCGAACTAGTGAGCAATAAAGAGTTTTGATGGTATTAACATGTTTGTAATTCATCGTCATTCTATTGGTAAAACCGAGAAATTTGAAAGATTTGTTTACAATCAATGTCTTCACGACAGGAGAGTTTACTATCTAAAGTTATGCCAAGATCCTTTATTGACGAAACCATTGAAAAGGAAATATTTTTTAATTTGTAGTTGAATTGTATAGGTTTTTTTCGTCACGAGAAAGATATTATTTTACATTTGTCAATATTAAGTTGAAGACAATTGATGTCGCACCATTCCTTAAAACAATTGATATCGTGTTGAAAAAGGAGACAATCATTGGGAGATTCCATAAGTTTAACTATCTTGTTGTCATTATCAAAAAACATTGATAATATCATTTATAAAAATATTTAATAATAATTGAGTGAGGTGAGCTCCTTAGGGTACTCCAGAAGTAACAGTGATCGGAGAAGACAAAAAAATAATTATTTGAATCAACTGTTTCCTTTAACTTAGGTAAAACCTGAAAAATGATAATAAATTATCTCTTACGAGCACACCAATGACTTGTAATTTAGACAGAACAATTATGTGATTGACTTTATCGAAAGCGTTAGAAAAGTCTGTATAAAGGACATCAGCCTGAAGATTGTCTTCAAGAGCACAAGTTTAGTGATAGCAGTAGTATAAAAAGCAGATTGGTTGTAAAGGATTTGGCAGCCCGAAATCCATATTGCTGATCCATCAATACATTTTTAAAAACAGGTGATTTTTTTTTCTTATAAAAGATTCAGATATTTTTGGTACAATAGATAACATTGATATAGGTCTATAATTTTTAACATTAAACTTGTCACCAGACTTAAAAATATTTTACAATGATTTGGACATAATATAAACACAACATTTTTTTTTGTAATTTATGTTTATTTTAATTATCTTTTTTATTATTTACATTTAAATTTCATTATTGAATTATTAATAGTATATTTTGTAATTAATATTTATGCTTCAATTATTAACGAACGAATACGAATCGGGTTGTGGTCCCGTGGCTAGTGTTACGGACTCACGGATCAGAGAACAGAGATCCGAGGTTCGAACCCCCCTCTTCCCCAAATTGATTTCTATTTTCTAAAAGTGAGTTATTTACAACTCGTAGAAAATGGTCACCAAGATTGAAATATTGGAGTTAATTATGTGAACGCGAATATTTTTTTTTTTATAAAAAAAAAAAATAATAATACATATTGGTATGTTTTCTTTTTTACTTGAATTGTTTAAACGCCATTTAATAAAAAAATATAAACAACAAAGAAGGTCCTGCCTGAAGACAGAAATTTTCTAGCTAGTCAGGACCTGAAACAAAGAACGTTTGTACATTATAGAGCTCTGAGGTAAATCAATTATAATTGATGTGTCCTGGAGGATGAAAAATACTGTTCTGTGTGTGAAATAGACACATGGACGGGTGTTTTCGACTCAATGGCTACTCTCAGGTAAAAGTCCTGAACAAGGAAATCGCGTGAACGGGCCTCGTTGTGTGGTGTTTGACGCGTTCCTAGGGTCCTGGGGCCGATTCCTGCCAGGGTAGACGTGAAATAGTTCATTCTAAAAATCAAATATTTCATTGTTGCTCTAGCAACAAAACTAGCAATACTAGCCAGTCTACTGGCACCTGTGGCGTAAGACTAATCACCTTACCTTTATACTACAAATTATCAATATATCCTTCATTTGGTTTACCAAAGCCGTGCCTTATGCACCTCTGGGTACCAAAATGGGATAATACTCATATTAATAATTGTTCTTACCACATTTTTGATCCCAAACTTTTGAATTATGGGACATTATGAGTACACATTGTGTAACTGCTAAAATAATTTATTGGCCATAATTCAACAAAGGCGTTTTACCAGTACGATATCGAAACGTGACAAGGGTTAAATCGTGACTGCTAATTGAAAGAATAACTAGTAATAGTCAAATTCAATGTTATTTGAAATGTTCACTACCGGAACAGTGCAAATATCCAAGCTTATAAATTAAGTTTTGTCTCGCGATATTATTTAGAACTTTTGATCATCGTGCTTAAGAGAATATGCGGCGTAGAGCGATTCGATGAACAGGTATTTTAATACAGTTTTTCTGTCACTCTTACAGATGGCTCTCCGAATACTGTGCAAAAAAACCAATACACGCCGAACTATTTATGCCTAGCCTAAAATCGACAAAGCCGAGGTCTCGTAATTCTATTTTCCATACCCTAAAACTGAACTGATTTTGTTTTTTTTAAAAGAAAAAATTCATCAGAATTGTCTGTTTCGGTACTTTCTACGTTTTAAAAAAATAGCTATCATATTTGTATACCGTACGTCCGAAGACCGCGGATAAAACTGGGTGCTTTTAAGGGTTTTTGGGTGGTCCTTGCTCCCATAAGAAACATTTTAAAAAAAAAACAAAACAATGAGAGCACGCCAATGGTGAATATCTGTAATGTGTAAAAAAATCATTGCTTTAGTGTCATAATCTAGGAAGAAATTACGGGAAAACTTTTGTATGAAGAAAAGTCTGACCGCGTGTACTCTTAACGCAACTACTATGGCGAAGGTGTACAATGGAGTTTGCATTTTAGCGTAGTTGGTATTCTGATGAAGTGACATATGTGTCTCAAAACCGGCGGACAGTAAAAAAGTCGGTAAGTGGGTATGTACAAATGTTAACTAACAGTTTTATCAAGAGGTAAAACGCAGAAAATATGAAAAAAATGTTATCTGCAGAGTACCTAAGTACCATCTCGTTTGTATTGAAGCACTAAGTTCCAAATGCAGTTAATTATTTATCTTTGAATTTATTGCGAATTGTCGAAAGTTATGAAATTTTATTTATTTTTTTTTTTTTTTTATTATTATTTATTTATTTAGTTCTATGTATTTACATAGTCTAATATATATTTACAACACAATATTTACATCTATACTTATTCTAACATTATTTATCACTATTATACACTTAAAATCCTAATTTATAATATTCACTGTTTCATATGTACATTTTCATTAATTATATTCACTATTTACTACCTAATATTTTTCACATATATACTTTTTACATTTAATTTTAAATATATTTACATTAATTTCATTTTTTATGCTTTCTGGCATTTCTTCAAACAGTTTTATTCCCTTGTACATAAGGCAGTTCTGGGACATTGCTTTTGATTTTTTTTCCAGTCTTATATTTTTAGATCCTCTTGTTGCATAGTTATGAAAGAACTCATTATTTTTTAGTTTATCTTGAAAATATCTCGGAACTATTCCTTTAATAATTTTGTTTATTTCATTGGCAACATTGAATTTGATTCTTTGATCAATTGTCATGATATCTAGAAGTTGAATCATTTTCTTAACATTTGTTCGTCTCCCACATCTTAATATTATCCTCATCGCTTTGTTTTGTATTATTTGGAGTCTTTTTAGATCTCCTTCATTACTTAAATATAAAATACTGGAGCAATAATCAATGTGGGGAACGATAATACTTTTAAATATCAGCAGAGAGGTTTTAATGTCTAATTTATTCCTTATCCTTCCTAACAGGGATACCTTCTTTGCGATTTTCTTACTCGTATAGTCTGCATTTTTTGAAAAAGATAATTTAGAGTCAATCCAAACTCCTAGATATTTTATGCTTTCAACATTCTCAAGAACTTCTCCATCTAATTCAACACTGTGATCACTGTTAAAACAGCGTTTCTTACCCACTATCATACATTTTGTTTTTCCTACATTAAGTTTTAGCTTATTTGCTTTAAGCCATTTGGAGACTGTTTTTAATTCTGCATTTATTTTCCTTATTGCTGAATCATATTCGTTATCAGCTACATAAATTAAGGTATCATCTGCAAAAAGTCGAACTTGGCAATCAGACAATGTTAAAGTCATATCATTTATGTACAAAATAAACAATAGTGGTCCCAGAACAGATCCTTGTGGAACTCCCAAATCATTTTTTTGTTGATCTGACGTTTCATTATTAACCTTTGTCATTTGCGTGCGATTGTTGAGGTAATTTTCAAACCATTTTATTTCCGTGTTTTTAATACCAATATTTTTTAATTTTTTAATGATTATATTTCGGTCAATAGTTTCGAACGCTCTTTTAAAATCTAAAAACACTGCAACTACATATTTATTTTTATCGATGTTCTCTTTCCAGTCATCTATAACAATATTAAGGGCCATTTCACATGAATTTTTAAACCTAAATCCCGATTGTTGATCACATAAAATATTATTTACATCTAAAAATTTTGTAAGCTGCATCTTTACTACTTTTTCCAGAACTTGTTCATATTTTGGTAGAGTATTTATAGGTCTAAAATCATCACATTTTTTTGGTTGTTTTATTTTTGGTATGGGAACTACTGTAGATATCTTCCACTTCTCCGGAAAAACTCCTGTTTTAAGTGATTCATTAATTATTTCTACAAAAGTTTTTCCAATTACAGCAAAAGCATCACACATCAAATTTATGGTTATTCCATCGGGACTTGCCTTGGATGTCATAGATTTTAGAATAGCGAGTAATTTTTGTTCACATATTTCTTCAAAAGCAAAGTCATTATATAAATGCACATTATTATTTTGTTCTGCTTCTTCCACCGGAATACTCTCATTTATTTCAATTATGCTTTTTATATAGTAGGTGTTAAAACGATTTGCCAAGCTTCTGTCGTCTCCCAAGTCCTTTGGAAATTCTATATTTTCATCAATATTGGTAATTGGTTCACTTTTGATCATACCTTTAATATTTTTCCACAATCCTTTTGAGTTATTTTTGCTTTTTTCGATTTTACAAACATAATAATTATTTTTGTTTTCTTTTAGTGCTTTGACATATTTGTTTCTACTTTTTTTATAGTTTTCCCAGTCTATGTGGCTTCCCGTGAGCTTTGTTAATTTATAGTACTTATCTCTTTCCATTCGCATTATTTTTAAGTCTTTAGAGTACCATTTGTTGTACGGTTTGTTTATTATTTTCATTTCTGGTATAACTGTATTGACAGTTTTTTCAATGAACTGTATCATTTTATCAACTTTTTCTTCGAATGAAAGTTCGCTCAAGTTTGACCATTGATTTTCTTCTAATTTTTTCAGAAAAGATACTTTATCATAACATTTGAAGTTTTTTATGTATTTACATCCATGAATATTATCTTGTTTAAAGCCTTCTAATCCTATTTCAATTGTATTGTGGTCCGTGATCTTATAATCGTCAACTATTTTTACATTCAGATTAAAATCATTACTTATAACATAGTCAATTAAAGTTGAGGATGTCTCTGTAACTCTTGTATCATTTGTTACTAGTTGTTTCATACCGTTTTGTCGTATTATTTTCAGTACCTTTTTGGTATAGGTATCATTACTTTGATTTAGATTTATGTTGAAGTCACCTGCAATCACATTAAAATTTTTTTCTATCAGCACATTTTGGCACCATTCATCAAAATATTCTAGGAATTTTTTAGCACTTGAATTTGGTGATCTGTATATTACACAGTAATATCCCTTTCTCGGTCCTTTTCTAATCTTTATTCCTAATATCCAGTACTCTCTCTCATACGATTTATTAGTCACTTCATCAAATATGATTCCTTGTTTGATAATTATTATTACCCCCCCTGTATGTCTGCTATTTGAGTCACACCTTACTGTAGTATACCCTTTATAATTTATTTCAAAATCTTGTATGTCTTCCGTAACATGGGTTTCACTTAACATTAACATCAGCGGTTTAGATTTTTCCAGTAATATTTGTACTTCTTCGTGGTGCGAAATGAGACTTTCTATGTTCATGTATAGTATTATTTCACTTTGGTATTTTTTTATAAAAAAGAATATTTATTTTTTTCGTTTTCAATCTTTTTCTTATAAACTGCGCAGTTTACAATTAATTTAATTTCATAATTTGATTTTATCGATAAACATACATACAGCAAACAATACTTAGTGAATGTAGGTAAAAATAAAATCACTCGGGTAATTATTATATCTGTGTCCAGGGAGAAATAATACAGTTCTGTGTGTGAAATAAAACCAGAACCAGAACCAGAACCCCGGACAAGTGTTTTCGACTCGATGGCTGCTCTCGGATAAACGTCCAGAATAAAGAAATCGAGTGGTGATAAGTCCGCCTCGTTGTATAGTAGTTGGCTCGTTCGCCTACCATCCTTAAGATAATAAGTTCGATTCCTAGCAGTGTCGATAATGAAAAAAAATTCAATGGTGGTTTAACACCTCAATATTTCACTATCCCTGACTGATACTTGAAACATAAGACTGATCACCTTACCTTACAGGTTTCAAAAATGATCTAGATCCGATTTAAGTGCCAATGCAGCGCCCTATCCACGAAAGGTTGCGGATAGGAAAATAATGATGAATTACCATCTATACAATAAAAAAATGTAACCAGATATAATATCTTAGCATTGAGATAGACAAAAACATGAGATCCAACGCGTCATCGGTGAGATAGAGCCACAGCTTTGTCAAAAAGTCATCGAAAATATCATGAAAAGAGCAAGGGCCGGTGTTCAGAGCCGCGGGGGCCATATGCCAGATATTTCATTCCATACGTAATCGGAACATGTCTAGATATATTTAATATAACACTTTTGAATTTTAAAAGGCAGTGTATCAATTTACTATCTTCAAATTGTAATACCTAAATAATACTATGTTGATTCTCTTATATATGTATTCTAAATGAGTATTTTTCTAACTTCTTCTAATTTTAAGATTATTTTAATACAACTTATACGCAAAAATGTACTCCTGTTCTCCACTGCAATACCTGTATGTATTTTTATGTATCCTTATATATTTTCTACTAATATGTAATGATTTTTCTTATTTTTTTTATTTCATTTTTATTTTTCTTTCTCTTCTTAATTCATTTTTATTTTTGCTCCTTTCTTTGTGTAAAATGCATTTCTGTCTTCATATTTAAAAATGCACTTCTTTCCACTTTTATTCTAATATGTAAAGATGATATTTTTAATATTTTTTTTTTCTTCTAAAAATAGTTTATATTTTTTTTGCTACTTCTTTGTAAAATACATGTCTGTCTTTATTTGTACATATGTGTGTAAAACATGTAAAAGCTTTAAAAGGCGTTTAAATAAATAAATAAATAAATGTCTACTATACAATGCAATAAAAATATCATCACTCGCTCAAAAAAACCATGTTTTTTATTTTTAAATTAAATCTTGCACTCTTATTGGATCACCCGTACAATCGACTTTACGGTATGGAATTGTGGGATGGGGAGAATGCTTTAAATCAAATTTATACCCTTTGTCAATTTCACGAAAAAAAAAAATATAAAAATTATCATTATAAAACCAAGAATCCATCTTATTAAGTATTTTAAGAATTCTGTGTTAATACAGTAGAATAATATTTTTAACAACAATCTTTAATACAAGTTTTAAAATAGAATAAAGTAACTATTTTACTAAATTTAGGAAGAAAAAAATCCTTTTGATTTACGTCTGCATTGGTGCAACACAAGTGCAGTACAAAATCACTATTGCTTCTCGAGAAAAACTATTTTAATCAATCACCTTTAGTAATAAAAGAAATTGAAAATATGAAATTATTCTAACACAAATGAAAGAACTGTATGAATCCCATTCCATCCTAATTTCCATGCTGTATTCAGTGAAAAAGTGTGTGAAATAAATAATTGTAAAGCGAACTCCATCTCTAAATACGAATATCTCGCTCCATTAGATAGATAGAAACGTTAAATACAAATTTAGTAACCGATGTTTATATAAGCATTTAAATTATAATGAAAAAGCCAATATTGGTTTTAATTATTTTTTACAATTATCAATGGCATGTGAAAAAATGCAAGTGCGTGTTGTTTTCCAAGCAATACTTGTCTTCGCCCTAAAATGACACTGGCAGAAGGTTTCGCGTCATGATATAACGTTAAAACTAAAAATTAATTGAGTGAAGTGTCGTCATGGTGGTCATATTGATTGAGTACATTATGTAATAAACCTTAACACTTTGGAGGGGAGACAATATTACAAGTCATAGTGTCAGTAGTTCAGATATTGATTTCTTGCCAAACGAGTTAAAAATAAAGCGTGCAAATGGTGGGCACACAGTGACTCTAAAATATTTTATTTCCACGATCCACGCACGACCTACGCGTGAGTAGTCAAAATTGTGACGTAACAAATCATTTCTACGTCGCTGGATTGAACCTTTAAATGATTTTGACACTTTTCTAATACATTTAGTCAACGCCTTCAGTATTTATACTGTTTAGTGGTTATTTAATTGGAATTTTACTTAGACTCGTCATAAAATCTGGTAAATGTCGTTTATGGTAGTTTTAACGTCAAATTAAAAAATTGCGACGACAAACAGAAGTTTAAATTGTATCGTAAAAAAAATATAGAGTTTAGCTTAAGCAAAACTTGTTTTTTTTAAATCCCTAATGGCAGAACTGCCATAATTATCAAATTATTTTTGCAATTTCCCCAATTTACATTTTTTTAATGTGTTTTAGGTATGCATATATTATAATCTATTGATGAACCTTGACAATGGAAATAAAGTTCATGTATTGTGGATATTGACTCGACAAAATGGCAGATTTATAGTAGGTAAGCGTGGTTTTGTCGCGTCCCGCTGTTGAACAATCGTGCATAGACCTAACCACAGTTCGCTGGTTTCGACTTACGTGCGAGTTGCTTTCACATTTTGATACAATTTCAAATTTGATATCAGTTCGTGTCGCACGGTAAAGTGTTTACTTTAGGAGAACTGCGTGACACTCATTACGGGAATTAGATACGGGGTACAAAAGGAACACATCGATATTCAGAACCCATTCATTTCCAAAACTTAGGTCTATTATTTGACTCATGGCGCCCCCAGCGTCAATGCATGACTATCAATGCGCAGCGCTGTGTCGACCAACGTTGAAGTAATAATCGGTTCGTTTCAAAATTTGCGGTATTTCATGATTTTATTGCAAATTTCCGCATTCATTAATGGATAATACACAAGTTAAATAATTTGCATGCTATAACCTCGTAAAACAAGCAAAGAAATGGCACCCATAAGAAAATACCTCTCGATACCTAGTTATACTCGTATTTAAAATCGGAACTTTTTTTCAGCTGGAAAAACACTTCAGTATTTGTTACGTACGTAAGATTCGAGAAGAATTTGTATTTGATTTTTAAATATTTACATTCTGCATGTTTGTGTAAACGTGTTCAAATATTTTAAATTTCATCTATGAACAACAGAAAAAACTATTTAAAAGTTTTTTAGATTTTTTTTACTTTTTGATAAAGGAGCGTTTATATTATGTGCATTGTTTTGGTTTAATGGTCCATGACGTTTTGGCTTTAATATCCGGTTTGATTTACTTTACCCTATACTGTGCGAATATTTTTTTTACATTCAAATTAAACAAAATATTTTTTTCGTTAAAAATTAAGTTTATTAACGCATCAAAATTAGAAAGAAAAAAAACATTTTTTTAAATAATTAATTAGCGTATCTGTTAAAAATAGTCTGAGTGGAAATGACATTAGTATTATTTAAAAACTCATCAAATATCATAAGAATTAGATAACTATTCAACCAAAGACTCGAACAACCTTTACAAAAGATGTTAAAAATATTTATTAACAGTAGAATGTGAATTTTAAAAGTGAAAATATTTTGTTAAATGTTTGTAACCCGTAAGAGTTTATCAATGAAATTTAAATTTAAAAAAAAAAAAATAAAATTTAATTTGAGAAAAATAAGGAACACAATCTTTCTTGCAAAATTGCCGGCTGTCAAACGTTGATGTAATGTCACTGATACACAAAGCCACTTAGTGAGTTTTTTTTAAATTAATAATCGTAAGAATTTAATATTACCAATGTTATATTAAGCGGGAATACAGTACTTCGGGGTGTTAGTTAAGTCGAAATTAGAAATATAGCATTTTGCAAAATGTAACATATATGATAAATTACAGGGCGTCTAGTTAAAAAAAAATGGTAACATTTTAAAAGATTGATGACGAAATATTATACGATTTTTTTTTCGAAGCACAAGAGAGTGTGAGTTTTAGTAAAATATAGGGATACACAGAAGATGTAGTGGTTGGTACGTAGTGAGTATCAAGTAGGTTGCTTGCTTGACTTGGTAAATACAAGTAAAAAAAAATCTGAATATTTAAAGTATGAGAAACAATGTCGAATGTAATAATTATTAATCAGTAAAATCCATAAATGATTGCCATGCTTGTTTCAATACCCGTGATTTGTAACACATACCACGCTCATAGCATTTATAATAATACATCTAGTTATATTTAATAAAAGTTAAACGACGATAATTACTTAAACACTTCAATTTTAATGTAATGTCTTCTTTGTAATATCTGATCCCCTTAGTATACCGTTCATATTAATCGATTTGAATCAATAATGCTGTTATTTTTTAAGAAAAATTACCTGGGAAATGGATCTAGAAAAAAATAAATTATTCTTATTCCGAAATTAAGAAGTTTTTCAATGTCTCTAGACGTGCATAAAAAGATTTAATATAAACTGTTTGGATGATGTCCCAAAAAATTGCTAAATATCATCTTAGCTTAATCAATTGCTAATTTATATTACATACATATTTGTCTTACATACATGTCTTTGCTATTTATTTTTTCTTCTAGATTAAATTTTTTCATTTATTGTATTTCGTGAAAGCACATTAAAATTTAAATGTGTCCGTTTATAAATAAATAAGACAAGTCATTGGATAACAATACGTATGTTTTTAAAATCATAATAAATAAATATTTGCGTTCTTATGGTTTCCCAAACGTTTCAATTTAGAGGTCATTTTCAGCGAAATAACTTAGGTACTATTGGAACATGGGAATCAAGTTGTGATAGAGCGGAGTTCGAACCTCGGACCTTTCATCGTTGAGTCCGCGACACTGGCTAACGGACCACAGTCCGGCTCCAATATAATCATTAGATAATGACATCTCATCGAGTCTCTATAAAAGTTGGTAAAGTGTTGCAACTTTTAAACGTCAATGATGTGTAATTTGCAATATTTTGTTCAACCCTGTCCTCTGTTACTGTAAACTCATACGCTCAATGCTCAGTCAAGTAGGAAACGTATAATATTATTATATTGTTCCTTTATGACATTATGGCCGAGCATTATTAGTCCAATACCTGCCTACATAGTATACCCGGTACCTAGGTTAGCTGTTAATGTTGTAATATTACTGATTCGTTCATAGGTCACAATAATATAACTTACTATAAAGTTGTCGCAGTGTCAATTTCTTGATTAAGTGAAGGTTAGAAATTTAACAAAAACCATGGACTATTTAACGCATTTTTAAATTTAGCAAGACCTAGAGAACAAAATTTGTAATTAATATTTGCAAGCGATTTCCTTTCTACTGAACCTTCGGTTTAAATAGCATGTACTTAACAAATAACATAATACTTCGCGTTTTTATCAAAGGTAATGCGCTTCATGAAGCGCTTCAAATTCAAAGGAATTGATTGACTTTTTGATATAAAACTCGACAAAATGCTTAGTTATTATACTTTATAAAAACCGTTAATCTTCTTTATTGTCCTGCTATATACTAAACATCGTTGTCTTCTGCAATGTCAGGAACTAGATGCATGATACGGCTCCTTGCCTCTTTTCTCCGTGTCTAAGTCCAAGCTATATTTAAGGAAAACTACATAAATAAACTTACTTCATATGTCTATCGTGCAAGTGACTGCCCTCTCGCTCGTTTATCATCGTTCCTGTGTCGTTCAGTTTCTTGGGATATCAATATTTCTGTCTTCTAACGATACTATTTTTTTCTGGACATACGTTCGAAATAAAAAAGAATCCTTTTTTCATATGTTGTCTTGATATTTTCTGAAGAACGTAATTGGGTCATAGAGTCCAAGAAAAGCTTAGTATTTGCCTATTTAATATGAAAAATATTATTTTTATTAAGTACTTATACTTTTAAAGTGTATTAAATTTTATTAATGTCTTTATTTATTTATTATACGGCAAAAGTACCTTTCACAAAATAAAAAAAAGCAGTACAATGAGTTAAGTTAAATAACAGTCAATATAAAAACATGGATATGTTATATTAGAAAAATAATAATACTTACTTTATGACTATGAAAAAAATATAATTCAAAAATTTTGTGACTTAAAAAAAAACTTTTTGAAACACTGTAAAATGAAACATTTGTCAGTGTGTAATAAGTTTATGTTGCTTTAATTTTGTTCATGTTATTCTCATGTCAAAATTTTGAATCGGTAAACTTTATTATGAAAATCCTTCTCCTCCATTCCTATTTCTTCATCCCTTCACTTTCTAACGTGATTTTTTTTCTCTTGTCTTGTATGATATATTATGTTTTCTCTTTACTCTGTAACATGTTCTCTTAAAACATTCGTGAAAAACTTTAACTGGGTGTATCTACTATTTTTTATATTTTATAATCTTATAAAATAACTGTAGTTTTTCCTCAATAAAGAAGGAAAAAACTATTTTTGTACGAATCTATAATGATTAGTATAATAAACCCGTTTATTTGTTTAAAATTTAAAAAGAAATATTGAAAAAAGTAAGCCAGGATCAAAGTAGAAATTGCAGTATTTTAACTAATATCAGCACGCGACTCGTGCGAAAATACAACACGTAAGAGATGATGTATTGTCTTGTACTATCTTTTTTATAAATTTTAATTACTTAACAAAAAAAATACAAGTAGATACGAAGTTTACGAAATTTACATATTACATTTACATGTTTTAATTGTGTATGTAGCCACTCCACTAGCCCATAGGCACGGCTCATTTTGAATTGTAAAATGTATTATTTTTTTATACATAGGTTTGTGCACTTCACATCAGTTACAAATTAGTTTATTATGGTATAATTTTAAAAATAAATTTTAAAATTAAAAAAATAACATTAAAAGAAAATTATTTCAATGCATATAATAATTGAACGTGGTTACGTAGAAAGCAGCCAGTCCACAATTTTGAAAAATTTATATATTGGTGTTATCAGTAAGGTCAATTGTATGTTCTGCTAAAAACAGCCGGACCGCTTTCATACAAAAAATTGTAATGATCACCTTCTGAAAATAGTATTAATCACAAAACGGCATTTCTCAAATTGCAGAAACACTCACAGCACTAGAAAAATCTTACGGCATAAATGCTGGTGGGAAGATTAATGCCTCCGGAAATCTTGTTCTCTTTAATAAATAAAAGTAGACAAATGCATCAGTATTTTAATTTTATAAATTCATTATTTAAACCCGTAATAAAAAAACATGTTTTAATAAATAATGCCATTTCATGCATTCAAAGTTTGAATGAGGTACCAATCATTCAAAGTTAGATGGGGCTGTTTTCTGCAAACTGTATATTTTAGATTGTATGGTTAGCCAGACTCAAAAAAATCTCCGAAATTCCACATAATCAAATTATTTTTAAAGTTATTATAACAAATCGATCAAGTGATTATTTACAATTAAGCACCCCAATCTGCATATAAAATAATATGTTAAATACTTAATAATATGTTAAACACTCAACATACATCAGAGTTTTACTATGGCTGGCTTTTTAGGACGTCAAAATTCATTTTAACTGGTCACATACATTATTAAATCCTTTTTTATTAAAAAAAAAACAATGTATGCATTATTAACCATTTTTCATAATAAAAACAGTTCAACTGTTGTGTCGATTTGATAATTAACTCTTTTCAAAAATTTTTTATCATCTCAGTTCCATTTTTCTGGCTGTTTGTTTTTTGCAAAACTACATTCAAGTATTCTTCAACATATATAACATATTCCTCAGCTTTCTTTTTAGTCCTTTTCGATATCTATTTCCGTACAACATCCTATTCATTTGTCTACTCCTATATATTGGGTACTCCCTTATCTTCGCAAATTTGGATATTATTTTTCCTAAGCTTTTGCGGCTAGCAAAATAACATGTCCAATAATGTTTAATAATACTGATACATCAATATTAATTTTAAAAATATACAACAAATAGATACGTTATAAAGTTTTTTATATTAAAAATAAACCAAACACAATGGTTATGTTAACGCCCCACACGATTAATGTACCTATTTTTTTCATGACTAACAAAAATGTACATAAAATATAAGGCCATTTGGTTTTTTATACCATTTGCAGTATTTTTTCCGCCGTAAATCGCTATAGTCACGTACATTTTTGATCTAGTAAATCTAAGCTTACCCGACAGATTAATAAAAAATGTTAACAACTTTATGCCGTAAAACCACGTTTAATAATATCCATGAATTCTTCGTTGCATTTTTGTATCCACTGTTAAACAATAAATCCTTAAAAGTTCGTTAATAGAGCAGTCAGACATGTGAAAAAATTGCCAAGTTAATATTTTATGGTTACTAAATATATACGAGTATTATGTAGGCTAAAAATACCATATTTTTGTGTTTAAAATTTTTAAGTTTTAGAGTAATCGCGTTTAAAATTTCAATTTACAAATAACACTTGATATACTGATTTTTTATTGAAATTGTTAAAAAAAAAGGAAGGTCAACGTAAAATGAAAATCTAGTTAGCCTACAAGTGACAGAAAATTTGAATTAATATATGGGTAGGATTACTATGGTAAATTACCATAATATATGCTGGTAGGTAGGTCAAACTTTTCAAGTCACTATGTCTCTGTTTATATATCCGTATTTTTTCTTCTTTGTATTAAGAGAAAAAACTAATTAATTGACATATTTTAAAAATCCGTTTTTTTAAATGTATTGATTTCAGAATGTCTATGCAATTGGTGATATGCATCAGGCATGAATTATTTTCTAATGTATTTTGTGGCTAAATTGATTTTAATATCAGACATAAAAAAAGTTCATTGGAATAATAATAAAAAATACTTCGTTTTCAGGAACGCAAATGACTTTTTATTTGCCTTTTTACCGAATAATGTGTTCAGTGTAAGGAATTCTCAAATTTAAATCAGTTTGAATTTTTCGGCATCTGCAAAATGGTGGGCCAATTCTTTTACACACAAATGAGAAACTCATATCTGCATGCTGTCACCTGTTTTATAATGCGGTTGGAATTTACGCTGACCATTATTTAAATAATGAACAAGTAAGAAGAAATAAGGCGACAGTAAATAAATGTAGATACGACGTAAAATAGGAAATAACATATCGTCACATTATGCGTCCGTTATTACATATCATTTTAATAAGTAAATAGTATTTTTCAATAAATAAAATTGTATTTTACAATAATGTAATTTTATAACAAACAATTTTAATGAGATGTAGATGAAAAGAAAAATCCTCGAAATTCAATTGGTAGATGGAGTCCGAAATAAAGACGCGGTGATGTGTAAAGAAAAAAAACAATAAAAACTATTAAAATCCTATAATTGCAGTATTTCGGACACATCATGTGAGATCTCAGAAAATGTGAGATCCCACATCTAATTGTAAGAGCCAAAATTTAATTACAATCAAATTGAGGAGAAGTACTTCCTGGCTGAAGAACTTGCGGCAGTGGTATGGCAAGTCTTCGGTGGAGCTTTCCCTAGCAGCCGTAAATAAATTATTTTGGCCAGCATGATCGCAGACGTCGATAGCGGACATGCGTCATGCACCCAGAGAAGAAGAAGAATCAACTTTAAATTCAGCCATGTATTAGCGAAGCTGCGTGTCCATACGTCAGGTATTTAGCTGTTTGATGTATTGTATGTAAACTTGCGTGACGAATTCGGCACTTCTATCTCTAAGACTCGTTTATTGTAGAAACTAAGAAACATTTTACAATCTGAAAAGGCAATTGTGTGATGGTTAATTCGTATGTAATACGATTCTTGTTAAAATAAATGGGTTCGCCTTGGAATAATAGATCTATTTTATAGAGTGTTCGTTAAAATTATACGTGTACTTACAAATCTACGTTTTCTTGGTATAGTGAAAGCATTCACTTGAAAGATGCATTCGTGTAATTATAATTAATTCGTTCTCTTAGGAAATAAACTAGGTTAGGTTGAAGTACCGCCATAGCCAATGGTTAAGTGATTGTATTTTTTAAATAAATGAAGAAACATAAGTCTTTTTGATGGAGTTTCAATTGAAATTACGGCACTTATAGAATTTCAGTAATTATTAAATTATATTGCGCTATAAGTTTTCAGCTGATGTGTGTAAATAATACTTGTACGTTTCTACTCTTTTATCTTATCCAGTCGATTTATACTACTCATCGTTGATTGATCAGGGAAAGCAGAGACTGCCGTTTTCTGTTTTTTCTTTGATGGCCAATAGAAAATATTCGATAAAATTGATGACGTATTTTATATTTCAAAACCATTCTACTCTTTGAAATTAGTGAAAATATTCACTACAAAACTTCTTACAAATATAATCAATTATCTACGTTTTTAATAGTATCTCATGTATAAATATAAGAATAATTTATTCCAAAGAAAAACATAAAACTTTTTCATTTAAAGTATCTTGTATATTTACTACTACTAAAAAATTTCGTTCGTGGTTTATTTTATTACAATTAATAAGATCTAAAAAACAGGGATGTAAAAATAAAAATATTGTTTTTATTTCTCTATTCGATTGTTATGAGTTAAGTACACAGTTATATAACTACCACAAAACCACAACTTGACTTAAATGCGTGTGTAAAAAATACATTAAATAAGTGATGAAATCTTCGTCTCGAAAATGCACGTGAAATATGAAAAGTACTTTAAAATATTTTTTAGAATGTCCCATAATAAATATTTCATTAACCTAGGGGGTAAAATCCAATGTACAAACTAAAAACCATGTAATGAAGCTTAAGGGCTTCTCTATAGAATCATTACTCCGAGGAGATACCTACTAAAATCGAAAGATGTAGGTAAGTATTTTCTGATAACCTTTCTGAGACTAAAGGGGAAAACAATACCAGGGGTACCAGGAATACATACATTTGTTTATAAAATACTGTTTCGGGAGGATGCTATATTATGGCATCGCGCTGCTCTTTCTGCCATACGTTGAACAACACTGATCGAAAATCTCGCTTCGTGTTAGCGCGGCGGAGAGTGCGGAAAGTTATGTAAAATGCAAAGCACGAAATCTAGTTTTTTCTAGTCATAACTGACTGGAAATTTGCACCCAAATAGCAAAAATTACTCGTGTTTACTGACCAAATATATCGACGGTTATTAAACTGAAAAGCGATGAATTGTGATGTTCGCTGTTTGCACGAGAGAAAAGCAAAGACAAATGTGAATTATTATTGGAAAAATTCGGCAGAAAAATATTCTGATAATTTTGATATATTTTTAACATAATGGGGTCGGATTATACAAAACTTGAAATTAATATGTTTTTTTTTTTGCCTCCTCTTTCACAGTAGTAGCTACTCGATTGTGAAATAATCTACCCACCCACTAATGTTAGAGACAACCCGTCTTTATTTACATTTAAATCAAGATTGCAATGTTACTAACTAAATCTTTGAGTTGTTCCTATCTCCATTTTTTTCCCATCACCTCTCCTTTCGTTTCTGCATAGTATAATGTACATTTTTAGCTAATTTTTATTTTAAATTTTTGTATAAAATTATAAGATTCTGCATATTTACCTAAAATATGTCCGTATACTTATAGTTTTCTCAAACTGAACAGTTTGGATAGATAGGAAGAAATTGCCTCAAGGAAATGTGCTCGCCCGTATATGTTTATAAATTGTATATATCTATAAAGTGTTAAATAAATCAAAAAATATTAACAAAAAAGTTATTAATTTTTTTTTCATATCTACCGGATACCCCCTTTAGGCCCGGAAGGGTTAACTGACTAACTATTATATCGTTTTTCTTAGAACTATGATTTGAGGCTTAGTTATTTTCAGTATGATGACGTCGAAACATGTTTTAAATACATTTAGCTAGGAAATAATTTGAAAAAACTACCACTTTCGAACGAGTATTTTAGCCACAATATTAATTGTCTAACACCAAAATAAACATTTATTTACCTAATTGAAAAACGATATGTCCATACCTTTAAAACGTTTATTTAGACCCTGATTACAATGTGAAGTTATTTACATTAGATAGTTAAAATTGGTTATCTTCATTTGCCTAAAAAATAAAATCTAATTTTACATACAAAAATTTGTATTTAAGTATTATCGTCGGTAACCTGTAATCGAACTTTTCTAGAATGAACCTTTCCGAAACTTCTAGATGTAGGTTCTGCAGTGCAGATGAGAAAACACCTGGACACATTCTATGTGAATGTGATGCTTTACATCATAAAAGAAACTTCATCATCGGGGGACCACTGGTTAAACCTGAGGATGTTAAAGAGCTCGCTCCCTACCTAATGGAGGGGGAAATTTACCAAAATGTAAACTCTCGCCTTCCACACAGTAGCTAGGCTCTTTATAGACTTGGGCCGCGATTATGACCGGTAATTGAACATAGTTAGAAAAAAAAATTGTAAGCATATTATATTTTTCATACAGAAAACTTAATTTTACTTTGTAGATAAAATTGAAGATAAATTTTAACTTCCCATCAGAATACGTACCCTGGGCCCCGATTACAATGAGAAGTTTACATTTATCTTCAATTTTATCTACAAAGTAAAATTAAGTTTTTTGTATGAAAAGCAGAATATGAATACATTTTTTTCTTCTAAACATGTTCAATTATAGGTTACCGACGAAGATACTTTTAAATGTATATGCAAATATACTTATTTTCATTCACAAATATCGGTTTTTCTTTATAGATTGTCAAAGATAACTCTGTTAACTTCCTATAGTAAACGTGGCCCTGGGCTTGGAGAGCGAGAACTATTCACGGGGACCCGTCACAATAGATCTTCGCAGGTCGCAGTGACGTCAAGAGCTAGTATAACACTGACCCCCACCACTAAGAATAAGAATAAGAACCTGTAAAAGAGCATGTTTTAAAAACGGTTTGTGTGAATATTTAATTTTTCGGACAGAAAATTCGAGTTAAATTTATGGGCAATTGAAGAAAAATCTGTCAACTTCCCATTGAAATACAGGCGCTGGGATATATTTCAGAACAAGTACCAAATGAGAAAAATAAATAATTGACATTTAATATGAACTGCGTTCTGCATTTTTATTTTGTGTTAAAATTTGATTTAGAATTATTTGAATAAAATGAAATATTGAAAGCCGTTTCTAATTTGTTCTTGATTATTACTACTTCGCAGTATTCTTCCTTATTAGTATCATTAAAATAGAATAATAAATACGCAAATCTTACAGAAATTTTCGTACACAAGCAAAAAACCTTTTTACTGCTAACCGAATCAAATTGGTTTTGTAAATCGTATAAAACAACATGAAATTACCTAATGAAGTACAAAGATAGTCTGAATGAATTAAATGTAAAAAGAAGTGCAATTAAACGGATTTAACACACTATAGGTAATGCATGTATGTATATTGCACTTTAATAAATAGAATTACACAATCGAATGGTCCATTTGTCTGTGACTTTAAATTGATTGTATAAGAGCAAAGATTTAGGTACGATTCATGTTTTTATTTATTTAAAGCTCGGGCTTTAAATAAAAAAACTTACAAGGACCTATTTTGTTTCTTCGGAGGATTCTATTTTTTTGTAATCATTTACCGACACATCTATTATCGCATGTCTTTACGACTTACTTATACCCGTATGCAGAGACAAAACTTAAGGTGAGGAAAGTACATTCTAATCTCATATGCAGAGAATAACCCGAAGGTGATGACAATAGAATGTATTTTCCTCACCTTGAGATTTGTATGCGCATACAGGCATTAGAGTACAACCATGAAAATGGTCTAGAAGATGAGATTTTCAACAGATCTTTCAATACCAGTATTTGCACCATTGGCATAAATTTATCGTGTTTATTTGGTTCAAATTTATTGTTGTTTCATCACTATCATTTCCCAGTTGTCCATAGGGCACTGAATTTGTACTCGAATTGCATGGCTTATGAATCGTTTTTAATACATGAAAAAAATATAGTAACAATAATTATTCACGTACCAACTTCGAAATACACTCACAAACACACCTAGAATACATAGGTATGGTAATCAGTTTGAACAAATATTTGTCATTTTTAAACAATTTATATTAATCAATTGAAATGACTACAGTTTCACTCGGTATTTTTTTAGAAAAGCAATAGATTTATGTAATTTTTTAAAATTGTTTTTTTTTCATAAAACTTATACCATATAAAACTTTTTTATATACGCTCTTTAACTTCAAAATCGTCAACAAATGGAAGAGTCGAAGGAATATAGATGTTTAAACATAGGCAGAATAGTGAATGTTACACCATGTGTAAAGTGGCCACTTAAACCAGCCAATGACAGGTCCCTGTGGATGCCTAGACTTCTATATTCCCTTCTGTAAAATGTTCTTCATGTCTGTTGTAATACGTTGAATAATATTGTTTTAATTGTTTAAAAGATTTATTACTGCAACTATAAACGAAAATAGTTTTTTTTAAATTCTTTTTTTAATTCTTTTTTTAAATATATATATATATTTGCATTCTTATGATTTACCAAAACATTTGATTCTGAGGGCCATTTTCAACGAATTGTAAATAACTTACTATTAGAAAAATGGGAATCAAGTTGGGGTAGAGTGAGATTCGAACCACGGACTTATGAGCCGTGAGCCCGAGACACTAGCCACAGGACCACAACCAAACTCATTAATATAACATATTTCAGATTATGTTTTACATTGTAATTTTTTCACTTCTGTGATTATTTTTTTACTACAATTTCTGTAAAAGGTTCATTTAACCCTTGATAAATCAATAAGATAATCAGTCTTACGCTTTAAGTCCCAGTCTAGGAACAGTGAAATATTGCAGTGTGGAACCACTTTTAAAACCAACATTCGAAGTCCATCCTGCCAAGAGTCGAACCTAAGACCTCAGTATAATTTATCCAGTGACACCTAATGATGTATAAGGCACTGCGCTGGATCGTTGCGTGTAATATACACAAAGTTTTAAATGCAGTAAAAAGTGCAGAGTTATAAGACGTACTATTATTTGCGGTATTTTATATTATAAATTTGGACATTTTCAGACCACAGTATTTTGAGTGTGCTCAAATATTTGCAGACGAGGACTTGATTTCACCCCATATAACAGAATGGTTAATGTTACACCCTGTGTAAAGTAGACCCATAAACCAGCCAATGACAGGTCACAATTAGGGTTGCCAACCCTCCCAAAATTCCAGAATCCTCCCGGTAAAAAGCTTATATTTTTTTTAATCTCCCGACTCCCGAAATGCAGATAAAATCACTCGGAATCTATTCCTGCGTGATAACATGATTGACATTATCATTATTTACCATTTTGCCTATCTTTGAAAATCCATTTTTCTTCAATTCTTCCATCTGTTGATTTTAGTGAAGTTAAAGGGCTGAAACCTTTATTGTTGTGAAGAAATTCATATGTTTGAATTATTTCACATACTAGGCAACGCCTGAAAACAATTTTAGTCGGGTTGCGGTCTCGTGGCTAGTGTCTCGGACTCACGGTAGTGGGTTATTTACAACTTGTTGAAAATGGCCCTTAAAATGAAATATTTGCGTAAATTATAAAAACGCAAATATTTCTTTTTAAAAAAATAAAAAAACCGTTTTTAAACTTCTTCTTTATGACCAGTTGGTTTTAATTCAATATTTTCAATTTGTAAAAATGTTTGTAGACAAAAGACTGGATTTCACTCCCTAGCAAGTCATTACGATTGACAAATTACGACAGAGGTGGAGAATATTTTAGAGAAGGGAATATGGAAGTCTAGGTATTTACAGGGCTTTTGATATGTTTTGAGTGGCCACTTTACACACTGTATAACGCATTTAAGCATTTACAGTAGGTTTTTTGATTTATGATTTTTTGTTTTTCAAAGTTCTGTTGCTAATGAACACAGTAACTAATGAAAAGCGACTGCTTGCTATATGTATATGCATATTGTGTTAGTCTAAATACATATTTCATCATAAAGCCTATTGGTGTAACAATAACACTTTCTGCAAAATTCTACCTACTGACTTATTAATACATGGAAAATTACAACACAAATCAATCAAGCGACTCTTGTTTACCTGTATTGTTACATCTAAACAAGGTTTACAACAAACCGGCTATTTGTTTCCCAACCCTCGTTAATTGTGTTATTTATCAACATTATTTAAGGTACCTATGTCCAAATGTTTAAAATATATTTGTTTCCCAACCCTCGTTAATTGTGTTATTTATCAACATTATTTAAGGTATCTACGTCCAAATGTTTAAAATATATTTATTTCCCAACCCTCGTTAATTGTGTTATTTATCAACATTATTTAAGGTATCTACATCCAAATGTTTAAAATATATTTGTTTTCCAACTCTTGTTAATTGTGTTATTTATCAACATTATTTAAGGTATCCACGTCCAAATGTTTAAAATATATTTGTTTCCCAACCTTCGTTAATTGTGTTATTTATCAACATTATTTAAGGTATCTACGTCCAAATGTTTAAAATATATTTGTTCCCCAACCCTCGTTAATTGTGTTATTTATCAACATTATTTAAGGTATCTACATCCAAATGTTTAAAATATATTTGTTTCCCAACTCTTGTTAATTGTGTTATTTATCAACATTATTTAAGGTATCTACGTCCAAATGTTTCAAATATATTTGTTTCCCAACCCTCGTTAATTGTGTTATTTATCAACATTATTTAAGGTATCTACGTCCAAATGTTTGAAATATATTATTGTTTCCCAACTCTTGTTAATAATGTTATTTATAACAATGTTTAAGGTACCTACGTCCAAATAAATATCTTATATATTTTTCCCAACCCTTGCTAATTACGTTATTTATCAACAATATTTAAGGTATCTTCATCTAAATGTTTAAAGTTCATTTCGGTAGTCAGATGGCAGAAGGGATCATCTGTAATTTTCAAAAATGTTCAGGAGAGCTGAAATACGTCTCAATTTCAAGACTTTAATCCACAGACTAAAATATTTTAGTGTTGCTTTTCAATAATTAATTACCATTCTAAATGACGCTGATTTTTCATTTTTTTTAATGCGTGTATTTACTGAAATATTAATTAAAACTTTTGAAAACTTAAAGATAGACAAAAATATAGATGGTCCCTTCTGCCATCTGACTACCGATATGTTTCCCAACCCTCGTTAATTATCTTTTTTATCAACAATATTTAAGGTACCTTCGTCCAAATGTTTATCGTATATATTTTTCCCAACCCTTGTTAGTTATGCTATTTATCAACAATATTTAAGGTACCTACGTCAAAATGCTTAAAGCATATTTGTTTCCCAACCCTCGTAAATTATTTTATTTATCAACAATATTTAAGGTACCCACGTTAAAATGTTCATAAAAAGCTACTATATTTTATCATCTAGTGAGTTTAACAAACTGGAAGAATGTTAAATGTTACGCAGTGTGTAAAAGGATAATTTAAACCAGCCGACGGGCTTACGACCTGTCATTTAATGCCAAAAACTAGGTTTTATTTTTGTTTCATTTTACTAAGAAAAACAACGTAATGTATATACTCGTATTTTAGACAAGTATAAAAAAAATTCGTGAACCCGATTTTAAATGTTTACAGATATGATACTAAAAAATAACATGCTTTAAATATGTATAAATTATAAGTTATCAAAAAAAAAGCACTGCATGGAAGGAATAGTACGAGGGAAAGGGGTGGGATAAAAAGAAAAAGGAAGGGACCGGGTTGTGGTCCCATGGTAGCATTGTGGACTCACGGGCCAAAGGTCCGAGGTTCAAATCCCATTCTATCACAACTCGATTGCCATTTTTCCAGCACAAGTTATTTACGACTTTCAGGAGATGGTCTGAAAATTTAAATATTTGAGTAAATAATAAGAACTCCAAGTATTTCTCTTTATTATTAAAAAAAGGAAAATTAAGCTATTTGTAAGCTGTGTTGTAATAATGTTGGTCATTACAACTCCTTACGGAAAAAATCTGATGATGCCTAGTGAGTGAATTTCAGTCAGATGAATACCGCATCAATAATAATAGCTGATATTTTTCACATTAAGTATAGGAAATTATAATATAGAAATTAATGATCACGTATAACAACTCATACCGACAATTATTCGGATTGCCTAGGTACTGCAGTGCCTCTGAAATGTTTACAGCTGGACGAATAAACACCTTCGCTGCCCTGCTTCGCCAAAGAGCCTGGAGCCTATGGGAACGCCTAAAAAAAATCTAATAACGAAATTCTCCAAGCCACTGCAGAGTGGATCCAATCACCGTTGTTCAAGCGATGGCGCGATATGTTAAGACCACCATAAGTGCTGCAATATAAAATTTTATTTTATATTTATGTTTATTGTTATATTTATGTTTATTGTTATATTTTTGTTTATATTTATATTATATTCATGTTTATATGTTCATATGGTAGAATTGGCTCTGCACTTTATAGCCATTTTACTGGAATAAAAATTTTAAAAATTAAATAAATTGTTTATGTAAATCAACTCGTTTAATCATTTTAAAGATGGTAAACGGTATTGTACATTTTTTAGATTATAGTTGCTTTCTATGTTGACTTTTGTATGGGTACTATTGTGTACAATATTTACGTGTATGCTTTTTTTTAATTACTTTAATTGTTATTACTATTACTATTTTTTTATTTTTTTTGAGACAAAATAATTTTATTGTATATAATATACTTATATTTTGTACCTCTTAAAGAAAAAAAAAATATTTTCTTTTTAAAATTTTATCTGCACACATTATTTGATTCTTTTTAATATCTAAATACGTTATTTATACGAAACTACTGTATTATAGCATTTATGTAACATAATACTTTTTAATTTGATTTTTATGTTTTTCACATATATATTGTATTGAAGTGTTCATATTCTTTTAAATATGTATATTTGTAAGGTAAAAAGCACTGCGTGCCGTGTATAAATAAATCAATAAAGGCTCTTTAATGATAAACGCGGTCTGACTTTTCTACTCACGAACGTATTCCCGTTCAAACAAACGTATTCTTTCCTGAAGTATGGCACTAGAGTAATGTTTTTTTCCATATTATAGATATTTACTACTGGCGTGTCTATCGCTTTGTTTTTTTGAAAAATTGTTTATTATGGGAACTAGGGCCATCCGAAAACCCTTAAAAGCGCCAAGTTTTATCTGCCGTCTACGGGTGGCATTCAAATATGATAACTGTTATATGAAAAAAATAATAATTGCTGACACAGAACATTTTTTTTTGATACTCTTTCTAAAAAAAAAAACAACAAAATCGGTTTAGTTTTGAGTTGCGGAAAACGGAACAACGAAACGTCGATTTTGTCGATTATATTTAGTTAAACAAAATCAATCCGTTGTGTAGTTGTCTTTCCTTTTAAAATTCGCATTGACATTATAAATATTAAAAAATAAATAAAAAAAACCTCATTTGCATACTAAATTTTAAAACTGCCTGATCAAAAATACTATCTATTCCGTTAATTTACAATTTTTTCCTCATTTGAAGAAAGTAGGTAAGCTACCGTAACTCAATACAATATTTCTATAAGTCGAGGGCTGGTTCATCAATATTATTACTTTTCAATAATAACAAATTTGAAAACAGTTCTTTTGTGGAAAATTTTAAATAAACAATATCATTATGTAGTAAAAACGCCTTGAATTTCTTAAAGGAGAAATGAGAAACTCAATGCTTGACTTGGTCACCGGCACATTACAAGTACTTACAAATTTATAGGCAGTTGTAAATTTAACATAACTTTCTTTTGCAATTTTCCTAGTCATTGCCTTTTCGTTCACTCATTTCTACGTCTGTTTTATTAAAATTAAAATAATTTTAACTTTTGTACAAAATTATTGTATAATTTCAAAATGTGCACATAATTTATGATTTTAGAAATGTTTCGGTTTGGTCAGTTCTATTTTCGTAGAACATGTTTGCAATTCCGAACACAATTTGACGCAAATAAGGTTACCAAATGTTTTGCGAAATATAATTGTATTTATCTACTTCGAAGTTTGAATAGTGCTATACAATATTGCAGAAGGTCGATTCAACGCAACAGGCGAACATATTGGTTGGCTATTTTTATTGTAATTATCAATCGTAAGTATTTTAATTATTACCCTTGCAGTCATCACAACACAACACACTTATGCGTAACACGTGTACTTTGTTGAAATTGAACTACGGTTTTCACTTTTATTATTACAAAACTATTTCGTGGTCAAATCCAACTTAAAGAAGTTGTGTTTAAACAAACTTTCAGCCGGGAATTAAGAACTTGTGTATGTACTTACATGAAAACTCGCATCTTGAAAATACAGTGAGAAAATCCAACTACACTGGAGTTCAATGGCACAAAACTTCATTCAACAATGTTAACTAATATTTCACGTACTTTTGCGAAATGAATACATTTTATTCTACGTTATTTCTCTTGCGTAACCATGATGCGAAAAGTTTTACATTTTCCCGCAAAAATTTCGATTTTCACGGCCAATCGACTCGGCTGAATCCGGCACTTATCGAGCTTAGACCATGCGAACCGACATAACTGAATAATTCGACGATTCGAGTGCGCTTACATGGTGTGTAGAAAACAAAAGTGAATCACTGGCGGCTCGGAGCTAACGGGCCGCGCGGTCGGTAGCCGCGAGCTTCGGAAAATAAAAGAGTGGAAAATTGGCAAGGCGCGACCGAGCGTAACCGACGCGACGTCTACGAGAGAACTCGACAGATATCTCCGCCTTCGGAGCCAGCTGTCAAAAAGAGACTGTCCGATATGCCCCTAGACCGAGAGCGCGGGCTGGTCCGGTCGGGTCTCGACCACCTCCCGGAGATAGCAGATAGCGAGCGCGGTGCGCGCAGCCGCCGGCCAGCAGTGTCGCCGCAGCCTCCCGAGAGGCGCAGCGCCGGCGGCTCGGCCCTCGGGCGCCAACGCCATTCGTCCGCTTTCCTAAAGCACGCGCTTAGTATCATCACCTTGTAAGCGACAGGTACATACTGAAAAGAAGCTACACTACATGAAATATACCTAAATTAGTTCTAGACTGGATCCAATGCTCAGTTTCTGCATATGAAAACGTAAAAATCGTATAGTATGATCATTAATAATTTAACCTAGAACAATTGGAAATATTTCAATTCTTTAATGATTAAAAACAACAACAGGACAACGTCGTTAAACAATCACAGGGAAATATTTTTATTTGAAATGAATAAAATTAACAAATAATGCAGTCAAAAATCAAAAATATTTAAACAAGAGCTAGAAAAAAATAAATTCACGATTTATTTTTAAATGGCATTTTATTTCAAATCACCACATTTTTGTGAGTTTATTTGTAATTTAAGATATATTCACTAAAAATGAATTTCTAAAAACATTATTGAAAGACATTACTCTCCATTAATGTACACAATAGTGTTTTTTTTTTCTTTTATGTAATGGGAAACGTATTTTTTAAATGTTATTTATTTTAATTATTTTTTCTGAATTATTTCTATTAAAAGAACACACAATTAATTAGGTAGGAACATAGTTATTGAATAAACATGATTTTTTATTCAATATTATGATTTCATCCGCAAGACTGTGTTTTAGGGGCGTATTCGCATCTTTATTTT